>NC_049201.1:87590657-87708157 GCF_013347855.1 Anguilla anguilla
ACCATGGCTCTCTCCCCAATTGGCTGTCCCTGACTGTGGCTCTCCCTGATTGGCTGTGCTTGATTGTGGCTCCTTCTGATAAGACTGTTAATGCTGTCTTCTACACGCAAGGCTGACCTGTTCACTGTACAGACTGTGCTATTAAAACACAGAGTCCGTACCTCACTGTACAGACTGTGCGATTAAAACACAGAGTCCTTACCTCACTATACAGACTGTGCTATTAAAACACAGAATCCTTACCTCACTGTACAGACTGTGCTACTAAAACACAGAGTCCTTACGTCACTGTACAGACTGTGCTATTAAAACACAGAGTCTGTACCTCAATGTACAGACTGTGCTATTAAAACACAGAATCCTTACCTCACTGTACAGACTGTGCTATTAAAACACAGAGTCCGTACCTCAATGTACAGACTGTGCTATTAAAATAGTGTCCTTACCTCACTGTACAGACTGTGCGATTAAAACACAGAGTCCTTACGTCACTGTACAGACTGTGCTCTTAAAATAGAGCCCTTACCTCACTGTACAGACTGTGCTATTAAAACACACAGTCCATATCTCATTGTACAGACTGTGCTATTAAAACACACAGTCCTTACCTCACTATACAGACTATGCTCTTAAAACACAGAGTCCTTACCACACTGCACAGACTGTGCTATTAAAATACAGACTCCATACCTCATTGTACAGACTGTGCTATTAAAACACAAAGTCCTTACCTGACTGTACAGACTGTGCTATCAAAACACACAGTCCACACCTCACTGTATATTCTTAATGCTTATGATTTATCATTTCTCTACTGAGCCACATTGTCTAGCCCTTGTTACACAAAAGACGCACTTTTTCTTTAGCTTGAATTTCTTCATTCATCATTATCGGCAGAGAGCAGGACTGGAACAGGAATCCACTTAAACAGCCTAAGATCACAGACACCGAGCTGCTGCTACAGGAATGAAGATCTTTTGTGTATGAGCCACTGAGGGAAGAGACAGGGGCTGGGGAAGGGGGGAGGGGGGGGGGGGCGCAGGGGCTGGCTGGCTTGCGCGTTGGGGGAGGGGGGGCACTTGTGCGTTATTCAGGCTGATTTGGCTGAGAGAGGGAACAGATGTCCTGTCACAATCTGGACTTGGTCCAGGACATTCAGAGCAAACAAAATTCTATGCAGAACCAGAAGAAGAAAGAGAGCAATGAATTACCAACGGAAAGATGTGGTGATTTTGGCTCAGGGACACCGACTGACAGACCGACAGGTAAACTCACTGACAGGTACACAGACCGACAGGTAAACTCACTGACAGGTACACAGACTGACAGGTAAACTCATTGACAGGTACACAGACTGACAGGTAAACATGCACACAGCTGAACATGCTCATAAGTGAACATGCTTAGACGTAAACATGCACACAGGTGAACATGCTTAGAGGTAAACACACTGACAGGTAAACACGCTTAGAGGTAAACATGCACACAGGTGAACATGCTTAGAGGTAAGCACACTGACACGTAAACATGCACAGGTGAACATACTTACAGGTAAACACACTGACAGGTAAACACGCACAGGTGAACATGCTTACAGGTAAACACACTGACAGGTAAACACACTTATAGGTGAACATGCACACAGGTGAACATGCTTATAGGTAAAAATGCTCATAGGTGAACACGCTTAGAGGTAAACATGCACACAGGTGAACATGCTTAGAGGTAAACACACTGACAGGTAAACATGCACAGGTGAACATGCTTACAGGTAAACACACTGACAGGCAAACACACTTATAGGTGAACATGCACACAGCTGAACATGCTTCTCACAGCACCAGGACTATGCCCAAAACATAAATAAGCTCCTGTTCTTTAAAAACAGGTCCTTCAAATGCGCAAATGCATTTTACAGAAAAATGCTTCAGAGAATCCGTCGTTACTTACCCTAGATCAGGCAAAGCTGATGTTAAAACTCTGACTGCATACACTTTGTGTGACTATATAAGCATACTGACATAGGAATGCAGGATAAGCCTACTTCTGTGTAACCGCTAAACATACATCCCTGTACAGAAATATTATAATGAATTAATATTATACAATGAAAACAGATTTTAAGAATGGTTTATTAAATAAATAAATTTAAAGGTTTCCAGTATTAAAATTCTGTCGTTTGTATTTAAAGATGAAAGCACACTCATTAATGCGCCTGTTTGCTCTTTCTGTAAACATGATCTGTTATGAGGTCACTGTGTGCTTCTCAATCATCTGTTGGGATCACCACCTTCAATCAACTTAATCTCAACTGAACACTGTCTTTTTATTTTACACACTCAACACTACAGTCAAAACTGCCTTTTTATTTTACACACCCAACACTACAGTCAAAGCTGCCTGCACATATTTTACACACTCAACACTACAGTCAAAACTGCCTGCACATATTTTACACACTCAACACTACAGTCAAAACTGCCTGCACATATTTTACACACTCAACACTACAGTCAAAACTGCCAGCACATATTTTACACACTCAACACTACAGTCAAAACTGCCTGCACATATTTTACACACTCAACACTACAGTCAAAACTGCCAGCACATATTTTACACACTTATGTGTGAGTGTGTGTGTCTGAGTGTAACACATTTCTAAAGTGATACAATCTTCCTGTTTCATAAAGACAGATCCCTGTGCAACACACACACACACGCACTCGCATGCACACGCGCACACACACACACACACACACACACACAGGAGGCCCTGCTGGTGTTTCTGGCGGGAAAGACCGAGCGGAACCCTGTAGCCGCGGTAACGGGCCACAGAGCCGCGCAGACTGCCCCGACGGGGAGGTGAGCGGGAGAAGGAGAACCAATCAGTGCTTAGCGGCCGAAAAGCTGCCCTGCGCTGGTGTGACCGAACTTTACCACAGCCTTCTTTCATAACCAGCCCAGTCGGGGGGGCAGGAGGCGGATTCGGGCCAGGTGACCCCGTGACCCTGTGACCCCGGGCACCCGTGGGACTGATGACTGCACTGCAGAGGAAGAGGCGGGTATCCCAGCAGGCATACTAACGCCAGACAGGAAATGAGGTGGCAGCCAAGCGCTTCATCGACAGAAGCCATCAACAGCTCCGGGCGCTCCTGCGAACTCCCCACTCCCGAAAAATCACACGTCCCCTCGGGAGGGGGCGGGACAGACTGCCGTGTGTTCGGTGACATCTTCTCTTATTTCCTCTCTAAGAGAAACATCCTCCCAGCGATTCGCTCCCAGCAGTGTGACATCCCCTCAGCAGCTCGCTGTGTGTCCACGGGTCTGTCTGCAGGCTTCACAAGCAGCCTTTCGTCCCTTCAGAATAAAACCTGCCGCATTTCCCTCCTAACACTGAATAACAGGAGCGAGCGTGGCGCTGGAGAGGGACCGAGCCAGGCTCATTCTGCCCCGCGCTGCCTGAGAACAGCGTGTGGAGAGGGACCGAGACAGGCTCATTCTGCCCCAGGCTCATTCTGCCCCGCGCGGCCTGAGAACAGTGTGTGGAGCGGGACCGAGTCAGGCTCATTCTGCCCCGCGCTCATTCTGCCCCAGCGCTGCCTGAGAACAGCGTGTGGAGAGGGACCGAGTCAGGCTCATTCTGCCCCGCGCTGCCTGAGAACAGCGTGTGGAGAGGGACCGAGTCAGGCTCATTCTGCCCCGCGCTGCCTGAGAACAGCGTGTGGAGAGGGACCGAGTCAGGCTCATTCTGCCCCGCGCTGCCTGAGAACAGTGTGTGGAGAGGGACCGAGCCAGGCTCATTCTGCCCCGCGCTGCCTGAGAACAGTGTGTGGAGCGGGACCGAGCCAGGCTCATTCTGCCCCAGGCTCATTCTGCCCCGCGCTGCCTGAGAACAGCGTGTGGAGAGGGTCCGAGTCAGGCTCATTCTGCCCCGCGCTGCCTGAGAACAGCGTGTGGAGAGGGTCCGAGTCAGGCTCATTCTGCCCCGCGCTGCCTGAGAACAGCGTGTGGAGAGGGACCGAGTCAGGCTCATTCTGCCCCGCGCTGCCTGAGAACAGCGTGTGGAGAGGGACCGAGTCAGGCTCATTCTGCCTGCCTGAGAACAGCGTGTGGAGAGGGACCGAGTCAGGCTCATTCTGCCCCAGGCTCATTCTGCCCCAGGCTCATTCTGCTCCAGGCTCATTCTGCCCCGCGCTGCCTGAGAACAGCGTGTGGAGAGGGACCGAGCCAGGCTCATTCTGCCCCGCGCTGCCTGAGAACAGCGTGTGGAAACGAGGAACATGTGCAGAGGACGAGGAGCATGCAGAAACGATGAAGACTGCGTGGAAACGATGAAGACTGACGCAGCCATGCCATGACTAGTGGAGATGCACACAGATCTGCGGCCATTTTGTGCCGCAGAACTCATCCTGTCCGTTACAAATATGGACCGACACCTACAAGGGCGGACTGGGATATTACTGCAGTTAAGCACGACATCAATTACCCATCAGGCCATTGGTAGACAGGCGCATAATTAGCCGAAGCTCGTGGCCGGAAGCAGAGGCCACCCTCCCTGCCCGCGCGTCTCCGCGAGCGACTGCCGGTTCCCCCGCCACGCGTCCCTGCACACGGCTGTCATGTCCAATGAGAACGAGGCAGATGCTGGCTCACAGACGCCCGCTGCGCGGGACTGGGCTGAGCGCTCTGGGCCTCGTTTCAGCAGTTGTTAAAGTGCATGAGCTCCCGTAACCAGCCATTACATCCACCCCCTCTTTCATTTTAATTAATTGTCACAACTAATCATGCCAGGCAGAACAGTAAAGGGCTACTGCAGTCCTACTCAGGAGGCTGCTTCAGTAAGATGCCCCCCCCCCACATGCCTGGGCTGCTACTGGTTACCACGGTTTCACACACCTCACCCCCTCCCCCCGCCTACGGCCCCAGCTCATTTAGCAGATGTCATAAAATAATACTCATGATTATATTTAATGTTTAATTTGTTATATTGTCAATATTTATTTGACTATTATGCTTTATTGTCCGAGTGGAAAGCTTCATCCAGAGGTATATCTGACACACTATTCGTTCATTCCGCACGGCTGACTTCATAACAGAGGCCATTCAAAGCAGCAGAGACTCAACCACATGGGCACACTGTCATAACCAGCACAGGCTGCAGTAACTGGGTTATAAACACACTGTCATAACCAGCACAGGCTGCAGTAACTGGGTTATAAACACACTGTCATAACCAGCACAGGCTGCAGTAACTGGGTTATAAACACACTGTCATAACCAGCACAGCTGGCTGTAACTGGGTTATAAACACACTGTCATAACCAGCACAGTCGTCTGCAGTTACTGGGTTATAAACACACTGTCATAACCAGCACAGGCTGCAGTTACTGGGTTATAAACACACTGTCATAACCAGCACATCCTGCTGCTACTGGGTTATAAACACACTGTCATAACCAGCACAGCTGGCTGTTACTGGGTTATAAACACACTGTCATAACCAGCACAGCCTAGTATTTTGTAAGCAGTGTGTTAGAATTGTGTAACCTTATATAAGTATTGTGTAAGCAGTGTGTTAGTATTAAGCCATGTGTTAGAATGGTGTAAGCAGCATGCAAGTATTTGCAAGCAGTGTCTAATAGCATGTTTGTATCGCATGAGTGGTGTGCTATCACACATGTTAGTATCGTGTAAATGGTGTTGAGTATTGTGTAAGCGGTGTTAGTATTGTGCAATTGGTGTGCTAGGATTGTCTGTGTAAGCAGTGTCTTAGTATTGTATAAGCAACATGTTAGTACTGTGTAAGCAGTGTGTTAGCACTGTGTGAGTGGTGTGCTAACGCTGTTTGCGTAAACGGTGTTAGTATTGTGTAAGACGCATGTTAGTATTGTTTAAGTTGTGTTAGTATTGTGCAAGCAGCATGTCAGTATTGTGTAAATGGTTTGCTAGTACTGTAAACAATGTTAGTATTGTGTAAGCAGCATGTTTGTATTATGTAAGTAGTGTCTTAGCATTACGTAAGCAGTGTGTTAGTATTGTGTAAGCAGTATTTTAGTATTGTGCAAATGGTGAGTCAGCATTGTGTGAGCAGTGTCAGTGTTGTGCATGTGGTGTGCTAGACTTTTGTGAGCAATGTGTTATTATTGTGTGAGTGGTGTGTTATTATTGTGTGATGGGTGTGTTAGTACTCTGTAAGCAGTGTGTTAGTGTTGTGTCAGGAGTGTGTTAGCACTCTGTAACCAATGTGTTAGTATTGTGTCAGGAGTGTGTTAGTACTCTGTAAGCAGTGTGTTAGTATTGTGTGGAGTGTGTTAGCACTCTGTAAGCAGTGTGTTATTATTGTGTGAGTGGTGTGTTATTATTGTGTGAGGGGTGTGTTAGTACTCTGTAAGCAGTGTGTTAGTGTTGTGTCAGGAGTGTGTTAGTACTCTGTAACCAATGTGTTAGTATTGTGTCTGGAGTGTGTTAGCACTCTGTAAGCAGTGTGTTAGTATTGTGTAAGTGGTGTGTTAGTACTCTGTAAGCAGTGTGTTAGTATTGTGTCTGGAGTGTGTTAGCACTCTGTAAGCAGTGTGTTATTATTGTGTGAGTGGTGTGTTATTATTGTGTGAGGGGTGTGTTAGTACTCTGTAACCAATGTGTTAGTATTGTGTGGAGTGTGTTAGCACTCTGTAAGCAGTGTGTTATTATTGTGTGAGTGGTGTGTTATTATTGTGTGAGGGGTGTGTTAGTACTCTGTAAGCAGTGTGTTAGTGTTGTGTCAGGAGTGTGTTAGTACTCTGTAACCAATGTGTTAGTATTGTGTCAGGAGTGTGTTAGTACTCTGTAAGCAGTGTGTTAGTATTGTGTCTGGAGTGTGTTAGCACTCTGTAAGCAGTGTGTTAGTATTGTGTAAGTGGTGTGTTAGTACTCTGTAAGCAGTGTGTTAGTATTGTGTCTGGAGTGTGTTAGCACTCTGTAAGCAGTGTGTTATTATTGTGTGAGTGGTGTGTTATTATTGTGTGAGGGGTGTGTTAGTACTCTGTAACCAATGTGTTAGTATTGTGTCAGGAGTGTGTTAGTACTCTGTAAGCAGTGTGTTAGTATTGTGTCTGGAGTGTGTTAGTACTCTGTAAGCAGTGCGTTAGTATTGTGTAAATTCTGTGTTAGTGCTCTTTGTGTTAGTGCTATATTAGTCCAGTTTCTGTGACCAGTCTGTCTGCCTCCTCAATATTACGTGGTCCTTCCCTGGGATCGTCATGAGAACAGTTAGAACCTCTCCTTTCTGACACCTGTCCTTCCGTCAGACTCCTGGGCTCTGATGCAGCTGCTTTGCATTGAGATACGCACAGAGGATCCCCTCCACGGCTACGGGGTGAAAGGTTCAGAACTCATTTGTCAGTATTCATCAGCTCGCAGCTCTTGTTCAGTAAGCATGTGTGTGTAATCGTTCAGCAGATGTCTCTGATTGCATGCCTGTTCTGTGGGTGTGTGTTTCTGATCTTGTTATATGTGAGTGTGTGGTGCAGGTGTGTGTGTGTGTGTGTGTGTGTGGTGCAGGTGTGTGTGTGTGTGTGTGTGTGGTGCAGGTGTGTGTGTGTGTGTGTGTGTGTGTGTGTGTGGTGCAGGTGTGTGTGTGTATGTGTGATGCAGGTGTGTGTGTGTGTGTGGTGCAGGTTTGTGTGTGTGTGTGTGTGTGTGAGCGGTGCAGGTGTGTGTGTGTGTGTGTGTGTGCAGGTGTGTGTGTGTGTGTGTGTGGTGCAGGTGTGTGTGTGTGTGTGGTGCAGGTTTGTGTGTGTGTGTGTGTGTGTGTGTGTGTGAGCGGTGCAGGTGTGTGTGTGTGTGTGTGCGGTGCAGGTGTGTGTGTGTGTGTGGTGCAGGTTTGTGTGTGTGTGTGTGTGTGAGCGGTGCAGGTGTGTGTGCGTGTGTGTGTGTGTGTGTGCAGGTGTGTGTGTGTGTGTGTGTGTGTGTGTGAGCGGTGCAGGTGTGTGTGTGTGTGTGTGTGTGTGTGTGAGCGGTGCAGGTGTGTGTGTGTGTGTGTGTGTGTGTGTGTGTGTGTGTGTGGTGCAGGTGTTTTAGCCTGTTTATTTCCCCCAGGCTCAGGCTGTCCTCTCCTGCTGGTTCCTGCTCCTCTCTGCAGGCTGAGCAGTCATCAGCACCAGGGTAAGTAGCAGCAGTAATTACTCACCGCACGGGTAGCTGAGGACCTGGATGTCATCAATCGCAATGTAACCAGTCCTCTCGCTGGACACCTCTGCTTCAAAAATGACCTGTGAAAGCAAGAGGAGCAGCAGTGTTCAGCCCGCTCTTCCGCTCCGTTCGCTGGCCCATGGGCCAATCAGCGGCTGCGGCTGCGGCTGGGGGGGGGGAGGGTGCAGGGGGGTTCGGGTGGGGGTGAGGGTGCCAGAAAAAAAATAAACAAATCAACAGCGAGACATCCAAAGTGCTGAACCTCTGAAGCTCTGAATTCCTGAAACTGAATCGATCCACATTTCTGTTAATAAAAGCATTCGTGTGCCATTGTGTGAAGAGAAGATGGCTCCTACCATCAGGAATGGTAAACTGTGTAAAGCCAGAGTGAACACAGACCTGCTGCTTTTTAATTTAATTGACCATACACCCATACACAGACCATACACCCTATAGCACTGCCCCCCCCAAAGAACCCCCCACCCCCCCCAAAGACCCCAGTCCCCACTGCACTGCACATTACACACTGTGCACAACACTGCTTTTGCATGTCCTAGTTTTGACCAATGGCTGCAGCCATACCTCCATGCACTCCGCTCCTGCCAAATGGCTGAAGCTAAGCAGGTGTGGGCTTGGTTAGTACTGGGATGGGAGACCACCAGGGAATACTGAGTTGCTGCTGGAAGTGGTGTTGGTGGGCCAGCAGGGGGCAATCTTCCCTCTGGTACAAATAAAAAAACCCCAATGCCCCAGTGCATTGACGGGGACACTGTGCTGTAGGAGATGCCGTCTTTCGGATGAGACGTTAAACCGAGGTCCTGACTCTCTGTGGTCATTAAAAATCCCATGACACTTATCGCTAAGAGTAGGGGGTTCCCTGGTGTCCTGCCCAAATCCCAGATCTGGCACTCGCAAACTTGCCACTAAAAATCACCCCCAGATTTAATTGGCTAAATAAATGTTCTCTCTCTCTCCACCTTCGCTAATGTGTGGTGAGCGTTCTGGCGCAAAATGGCTGCCGTGCATCACCCAGGTGGGTGCTACACATTGGTGGTGGGTGAGGCGAGTTCCCCTTCACTGTAAAGCCGAATTAATGTAATTAATATTATATTATAAATGTAATTATAATAATAATAATAATAATAGTTTTACACAGGGGGGTTTGGAGGGGGGTTGGGGGGTCCCGGGCTTGTACTGTCCTCCTGCTCCCCACTTTATTCTGACTGACCCCCCCTGAAGGTGAGTAAGTTCACCAGGTGTCCCGTATTGAGCACAGAGGAACACAATCACCTGAGCAAAATGCTTACCTCATCAGCCGCAGCAGCCCGTGGCCTCAGCGATGTCTGCACCTCTATCAGAGCTGTGAATGCAGTCTGAGAGCTGCACGTACACGTCACTCACTCAGATAATCACACGCTTTATTTATATTCCTGATGTGACACTACAGTGTTCCCGACTACTTTTAGCTACAAGTTATCAGAGCTGGAAATGAGCTGTGCTCTGTTTGTTTTGCCTGAAAGAGCAGCTGATCTGGCCTGTAAAGGGTGGAGGGACGAGCCACGCATGACCGATGAGGAACAGTAATTATGCTCCTGCTTTTATGAATAAATAAGGGGAATTTAGGCAATGGGTCCCCACTGCAAAACCCTAACTCTACTGCAAAAACTGCACTTTTTTGTTGAAGGCACAGCATCTGCTCTAGTTTCTAAGCTCATTTTCAGTTAGTCATAATGCTTAGCCTATTGATCTGCTCCATACAACTGGGAATCTCTAGCAGTTGAGGCTTTATTGGTTTTGTCTTGACAGCAATCAATGTTGGACTCAAGTCTGTTTACAATTTCTGCCCTCAAGCAAAGCAATAAAAATTTGATGAAAAAGGGGAGTTTAAGTTGTGTTTTAGCTTCATATGCACAGAAACACGCCTCCAGGCCAAAACCAACCAATCCTCGTTGCATGAGTCTGCTCCAGCATGCACTGCAGACAAAGGCTTTTTTTATTTCTTGATTGGGCCCTGTTCTACACAATCTTAGTAATCAAACTATTCACAGGTGGCTGAAGTGCACATTCTCAGCTTTTATGAAAGAGTAACATAGAAATTACAGCACATTTTATAGATAGTCCCTCCACCCCATTTCAGGGCACCAGACTGTAATGTTTGGGACAAATGGCTGCACAGGACCCTGAAACAGGCAGGAGGGGAAGGGAAGATGGCTGCAGTACAGGCCTGGCAGAGCTGTACCAGGGAGGCACCTGCTGAAGTCTATGAGTCACACACTCTGACCAGTTACTGCATTCAACGGATACGCGACAAAGTACTAAACATGACGCATTTATAACTCCACACATATAACTCCATCCCTTTAACATCCACACACATATAACTCCATCCCTTTAACATCCACACATATAACTCCATCCCTTTAACATCCACACACATATAACTCCATCCCTTTAACATCCACACATATAACTCCATCCCTTTAACATCCACACACATATAACTCCACCCCTTTAACATCCACACACATATAACTCCATCCCTTTAACATCCACACACATATAACTCCATCCCTTTAACATCCACACATATAACTCCACCCCTTTAACATACACACACACATATAACTCCACCCCTTTAACATCCACACATATAACTCCACCCTTTTAACATCCACACACATATAACTCCACCCCTTTAACATACACACACACATATAACTCCACCCCTTTAACATACACACACACATATAACTCCACCCCTTTAACATCCACACATATAACTCCACCCCTTTAACATACACACACACATATAACTCCACCTCTTTAACATCCACACACACATATAACTCCACCCCTTTAACATCCACATATACATATAACTCCACCCCTTTAACATACACACACACATATAACTCCACCCCTTTAACATCCACACATATAACTCCACCCCTTTAACATCCACACACACATATAACTCCACCCCTTTAACATACACACACACATATAACTCCACCCCTTTAACAGGCTCACACATACCCAGGTTGGCTTTGTTTGGTATGTACAGAGCTGGCAGAGAGAGCGCATTAAGCCTGATCCGCGGCAGTGTTCACATGCAGATGCTAAATTAGCGCAGGGGTGAGACAGGGCGCGTGCCGATGCTCCTGGGATGTGTTTGCTTGTCTGTCACATGGCGGCGAGAGACTAGCGGTCCTCCTCGCAGAGGAGCACGATGTGTAGTGAAATTTTCTCCCGAAGTGCCCAGCACATTTCAGGGCTGGGGGGGAAGGGGTGGGCGGTATTTCTGCTCAATTTGGCCCAGCTCGGGGCCGTGTAGACCGCCACTTTACCTGCAGGTACCGGCTACCTGCGGCAGGGGAAGAATGGAGTGGGCGGGGCCGTAGGTGAATCACTGCTTTCCACGAAACGCCGCTTTCCCAGCATAACCGCTTTCAGAGCAGCCCGCCGAGTTCCCATCATTACAGCTTTCAGCCCCCCCCAACCAGCTTTCAGCCCCCCCCCCACAACCAGCTTCCAGCCCCCCCACAACCAGCTTTCAGCCCCCCCCAACCAGCTTTCAGCCCCCCCCCCCAACCAGCTTTCAGCCCCCCCCCACAACCAGCTTCCAGCCCCCCCCCAACCAGCTTTCAGCCCCCCCCCAACCAGCTTTCAGCCCCCCCCCCACAACCAGCCTCCAGCCTCACCCCCCCACAACCAGCTTCCAGCCCCCCCCCCACAACCAGCTTTCAGCCTCCCCACAACCAGCTTTAGTCCCCCCCCTGCACCCCTAACACACTGTATTAACCCCGCCCCTAACACCCCCTACAACCCCGCCCCTAAACACACTGCAATAACCCCGCCCCTAACACCCCCTACAACCCCACCCATAAACACACTGCAATAACCCCGCCCCTAACACCCCTACAACCCCACCCCTAAACACACTGCGATAACCCCGCCCGTAACACCCCCTACGACCCCACCCCTAAATACACTGCAATAACCCCTGCCCCTAACACCCCCAACAACCCCACCCCTAAACACACTGCAATAACCCCGCCCCTAAGACCCCCTACAACCCCACCCCTAAACACACTGCAATAACCCCGCCCCTAACACCCCTACAACCCCACCCCTAAACACACTGCGATAACCCCGCCCCTAACACCCCCTACGACCCCACCCCTAAACACACTGCAATAACCCCGCCCCTAACACCCCCAACAACCCCACCCCTAAACACACTGCGATAACCCCGCCCCTAACACCCCCTACGACCCCATCCCTAAACACACTGCAATAACCCCGCCCCTAAGACCCCCTACAACCCCACCCCTAAACACACTGCAATAACCCCGCCCCTAACACCCCCTACAACCCCACCCCTAAACACACTGAAACAACCTCCTGCTGCTTGACACTGACTGAAACCACGCCCCTAAACACACTGAAACAACCTCCTGCTGCTTGACACTGACTGAAACCCCTGACACACCCCGAGTCTGACAGACAGCACACAGTATTTCAGCTGCTGATTGAGCTGCTGGCACAAGTCTGCCTGTCAGTCGCTGCAGGAGAGATGTGATTGGTTATGCAAAGACAGCATGTAGCATCACATCATGCTGAGTTCCAACTGTCCACTGATCTAAATCCAGTGCCTGTGTTCAGTCAACATCAATATCACTGTGTGCTGATCACACAAGCATCTTCCACCAAACGCCCTGCTCACGAGCACACATAAACAGCAGATAATGAGGATGAAAACCAGGAGTGTCAAATGATCATTTTAAAAAAACTGATGGCAATTAAAGACAATTTTACTCACATTTTTAACAGTACTAGAATAAAATATTAACTAGAGTTTTCTACAAAGCCTACGAATTAATCGTAAATAAAGATGTAAATGGATGTTTTGTTTGGATTTTTTCTAAATAAAGAGTGATGATTAACAAACGATGTCTCTCTGCTGAGCAGAACCTTCTCACCTGTGACACCGCTGTTACTGTAAAACACACAGAAAACACACTTTTACTTTTAATTGCTAATAATACAGAAAGTCACTGAGCCCATTGACCACAGGTCAACAACTGAGAAAAACACTTCTGCATATAAAAGAGACCGATTCAAACAATGTTTCTTCAAAGCATACTTAAAGATTTTACTAAAGTCATTCAAGAGTAAAAACAATGAACTGTTAATGGCAAACAGCACACAATGGGGTTAATGGAGACAACTTCTTCCCTCACCTCTCAATTAAAAACACCAACAGCCCTGAAGTGTCTGTTATCTGATCTTTGAGTGTGACCACATACTAGCATTTACAGATATATCACACACACACATACATACTCACACACACACACACACACACACACACACACACACACACATATTATACACACACACACACACGCACACACGCACACACACACACACACACACACACACACACACACACACACACACACATTATACACACACACACACACGCACACACACAGGCATTTAAACACATATCACACACACAGGCATTTATTGTGTATTGGGTCTCTAGCAGGTGTGTGTGCAGGTGTGTATTGGGTCTGTAGCGGGTATGTGTGCAGGTGTGTGTTGGGTCTGTAGCAGGTGTGTGTGCAGGTGTGTATTGGGTTTGTAGCAGGTTTGTGTGCAGGTGTGTATTGGGTCTGTAGCGGGTGTGTGTGCAGGTGAGTGTTGGGTCTGTAGCAGGTGTGTGTGCACGTGTGTACTGGGTCTGTAGCAGGTGTGTGTGCAGGTGTGTATTGGGTTTGTAGCAGGTTTGTGTGCAGGTGTGTGTTGGGTCTGTAGCAGGTATGTGTGCAGGTGTGTGTTGGGTCTGTAGCAGGTTTGTGTGCAGGTGTGTGTTGGGTCTGTAGCAGGTATGTGTGCAGGTGTGTATTGGGTTTGTAGCGGGTTTGTGTGCAGGTGTGTATTGGGTCTGTAGCGGGTGTGTGTGCAGGTGAGTGTTGGGTCTGTAGCAGGTGTGTGTGCAGGTGTGTATTGGGTCTATAGCGGGTATGTGTGCAGGTGTGTATTGGGTCTGTAGCAGGTGTGTGTGCAGGTGTGTATTGGGTCTGTAGCGGGTATGTGTGCAGGTATGTATTGGGTTTGTAGCAGGTTTGTATGCAGGTGTGTATTGGGTCTGTAGCGGGTATGTGTGCAGGTGTGTGTTGGGTCTGTAGCAGGTGTGTGTGCAGGTGTGTATTGGGTTTGTAGCGGGTTTGTGTGCAGGTGTGTATTGGGTCTGTAGCGGGTGTGTGTGCAGGTGAGTGTTGGGTCTGTAGCAGGTGTGTGTGCACGTGTGTACTGGGTCTGTAGCAGGTGTGTGTGCAGGTGTGTATTGGGTTTGTAGCAGGTTTGTGTGCAGGTGTGTGTTGGGTCTGTAGCAGGTATGTGTGCAGGTGTGTGTTGGGTCTGTAGCAGGTTTGTGTGCAGGTGTGTGTTGGGTCTGTAGCAGGTATGTGTGCAGGTGTGTATTGGGTTTGTAGCAGGTTTGTGTGCAGGTGTGTATTGGGTCTATAGCGGGTGTGTGTGCAGGTGAGTGTTGGGTCTGTAGCAGGTGTGTGTGCACGTGTGTACTGGGTCTGTAGCAGGTGTGTGTGCAGGTGTGTATTGGGTTTGTAGCAGGTTTGTGTGCAGGTGTGTGTTGGGTCTGTAGCAGGTATGTGTGCGGGTGTGTGTTGGGTCTGTAGCAGGTTTGTGTGCAGGTGTGTGTTGGGTCTGTAGCAGGTATGTGTGCAGGTGTGTATTGGGTTTGTAGCGGGTTTGTGTGCAGGTGTGTATTGGGTCTGTAGCGAGTGTGTGTGCAGGTGAGTGTTGGGTTTGTAGCAGGTGTGTGTGCAGGTGTGTATTGGGTCTATAGCGGGTATGTGTGCAGGTGTGTATTGGGTCTGTAGCAGGTGTGTGTGCAGGTGTGTATTGGGTCTGTAGCGGGTATGTGTGCAGGTATGTATTGGGTTTGTAGCAGGTTTGTATGCAGGTGTGTATTGGGTCTGTAGCGGGTATGTGTGCAGGTGTGTGTTGGGTCTGTAGCAGGTGTGTGTGCAGGTGTGTATTGGGTTTGTAGCAGGTTTGTGTGCAGGTGTGTATTGGGTCTGTAGCGGGTGTGTGTGCAGGTGAGTGTTGGGTCTGTAGCAGGTGTGTCTGCACGTGTGTACTGGGTCTGTAGCAGGTGTGTGTGCAGGTGTGTGTTGGGTTTGTAGCAGGTTTGTGTGCAGGTGTGTGTTGGGTCTGTAGCAGGTATGTGTGCAGGTGTGTGTTGGGTCTGTAGCAGGTTTGTGTGCAGGTGTGTGTTGGGTCTGTAGCAGGTATGTGTGCAGGTGTGTATTGGGTTTATAGCAGGTTTGTGTGCAGGTGTGTATTGGGTCTGTAGCGGGTGTGTGTGCAGGTGAGTGTTGGGTCTGTAGCAGGTGTGTGTGCAGGTGTGTATTGGGTCTATAGCGGGTATGTGTGCAGGTGTGTATTGGGTCTGTAGCAGGTGTGTGTGCAGGTGTGTATTTGGTCTGTAGCAGGTATGTGTGCAGGTATGTATTGGGTTTGTAGCAGGTTTGTATGCAGGTGTGTATTGGGTCTGTAGCGGGTATGTGTGCAGGTGTGTGTTGGGTCTGTAGCAGGTGTGTGTGCAGGTGTGTCATGTAAGCAAGCCAGATGGGCTGATCTTTCATTCTCCGCTTGTTGTTATGGTGATAGCGGTGACTTATCCACACTTTCATAACATAATCACACTCAGAAAAGAGTGAAGTACAGGAGCTCAGGAGGGTCAAAAAAGGTGACTGCAATTCATTACGATAAAGAGAAATGAATATATTCTTTTTAAATGAATTGTATGAGGTAATGGTTCTCCTGACAGTCATTAAGGACTGTGGGTAACAAGCTTCAGATATGGCCTGGGGCTTGGAGATGGAACCCGGGAGAGCAGGTCAGTGCAGCATTTCAAACATTCAGCGGATCTCCAGCACGCAGAGAGAATGGGGACAGAGCAGGGAAACGCAGACGCAGAGCAGGGAGACGCAGATGCAGAGCAGGGAAACGCAGACGCAGACGCAGGGAGACGCAGACGCAGAGCAGGGAGACGCAGATGCAGAGCAGGGAGACGCAGATGCAGAGCAGGGAGACGCAGATGCAGAGCAGGGAGACGCAGGGAGACGCAGACGCAAAGCAGGGAGACGCAGGGAGACGTAGACACAGAGCAGGGAGACGCAGACGCAGAGCAGGGAGACGCAGGCAGACGCAGAGCAGGGAGACGCAGGCAGACGCAGAGCAGGGAGACGCAGACGCAGGGAGACGCAGACACAGAGCAGGGAGACGCAGGGAGATGCAGACACAGAGCAGGGAGACGCAGACGCAGACACAGACGCAGGGAGACGCAGACACAGGGAGACGCAGACACAGAGCAGGGAGACGCAGGGAGATGCAGACACAGACGCAGGGAGACGCAGGGAGACGCAGACACAGAGCAGGGAGACGCAGGGAGACGCAGACACAGAGCAGGGAGACGCAGACGCAGACACAGACGCAGGGAGACGCAGACACAGGGAGACGCAGACGCAGAGCAGGGAGACGCAGATGCAGGGAGACGCAGACGCAGACGCAAACGCAGATGCAGGGAGACGCAGACGCAGACGCAGACGCAGGGAGACGCAGACGCAGAGCAGGGAGACGCAGACGCAGGGAGACGCAGATGCAGAGCAGGGAGACGCAGATGCAGGGAGACGCAGACGCAGGGAGACGCAGACGCAGGGAGACGCAGACGCAGGGAGACGCTGACGCAGCGCTAAACCGCTCAGGGATAGGCCTCTTGCGCACAGAGAGAGCTCTGCTCTTAATGCCTCTGACATTTGCAGAATAAAACTGGCCCGCATTTGTGGAATGGAAATCAGCCCATTCTAATGTAAATCTCTGCCATGGTATGAAGGCATGGATCAATGCACTCCTCCCCCGTCTTCCTCTGCGGGGGGTTCCGACTGGGACTGTGACACTTTCACTAACCCAACGCAAAATGGAAAGAGCTTGAGAGCGCAGGGACGGTCTTTCAATTCATCAAATGAAAGAAAAACACAAAACGGAGTAGTTTGATATAACAAAGAGAAGATCAATAAAGTAACATCCACAGCAGAAGGGAATCTACTGAGTATGAGTGTGTGTGTGTGTGTGCGTGTGTGTGTGAGTATGTGTGTGTTTTTGCGTATGTGTGTATATGTATGTGTGCATGTCTATGTGTTTGTGTGTGTGTGTTTGTGCGTATAGGTGTGTGTATGTATTTGTGTGTCAGTGGATATGTATGTGTTCTCTTGGGTGTGTATGTGTGCGTCTTTGTGCGTACAGATGTGTATGTATTTGTGTGTGTGACTGTGTATATGTACGTGTGTGTGTTTCTGCATATAGGTGTGTGTGTATGCATTTGTGTGTGTGTTTGTGTATATGTATGTGTGCTTGTGTGTTTGTCCATTTGTATATATATATGTGTGTGTGTGTGTGTGTACTACTGTAGTACACCTTTTTGACCCCACATCAATGTTACTCTGGTCAAATAAAATGTGCGTAGAAGATCCTGTGCTTTTCATAGGAAGCGTAGTCATTGCAGTAAAGCACTCTGTGGTCTGCCAGAGCGGGCCACCCCAATAACTCAGCTTTCCATTTTCAGCAGACGTACTGAGGACCGAGAGCGTTTGTCAGATCTCAGTGTGAAAATATGAAAGATCAATTACACAGACAGCGCTGCGCACCCAGAATCCATCACCCCCACAGCCTCACAACACACCACATATTTATTCACAGCGTGTCCACAGAGGGCGCTGTGGGGGCTACTCTGAAAAGCAGTGCAAAGCAGCACATCATTACAATGATTACTGCAAACGTAAGGGCTTATGGTGCATTTGCATGCAGGTAACAGCCCTCAATGAGAACCTGTATGGAAGTTAGAGTTACAGTAAGTATTAGAGAACAGCCAATGACATCCTCTGTACAAATCAGATTACTGCATTAGAACAGCCAATGAGAGCCTGTATGTAAATTAGCTTATTGCATTAAGACAACCAATGCGAGGCTGTATTTAAAGAGTTGCAGATGGTTGCTATGGTGATTTTGAGAAGCAGGATGCCAAATTGGCCGCCTTGCTTCTCTGGTGCAGGATGTGACTCTCAAATTTTCTATCTCAGAACTTCATATTTTAAGAGAAGAAGTGGAAAGAAACTGCCAAAAATTTAGGAAGCACAAACAACTCTATTTTTAAACTATTGTTCCATGGCAACTTGATTCCAAATGAAAATTTGAGAGTTAAACTGCCTTCACAAGAAAGAAGGCATGCATGTTTTCTTGTGTGTGTGAAACAGACAGACAGGGTCTGTGCACTCATCCTCACTGCGCTTGTAAACGATGTGTGTGAAACAGACAGACAGGGTCTGTGCACTCATCCTCACTGCGCTTGTAAACGATGTGTGTGAAACAGACAGACAGGTTCTAAAGGTTCTAATGAGTGCACTCATCCTCACTGCACTTGTAAACGATGTGTGTGAAACAGACAGACAGGTTCTAAAGGTTCTAATGAGTGCACTCATCCTCACTGCGCTTGTAAACGATGTGTGTGAAACAGACAGGCAGGTTCTAAAGGTTCTAATGAGTGCACTCATCCTCACTGCGCTTGTAAACGATGTGTGTGAAACAGACAGGCAGGTTCTAATGAGTGCACTCATCCTCACTGCGCTTGTAAACGATGTGTGTGAAACAGACAGACAGGTTCTAAAGGTTCTAATGAGTGTACTCATCCTCACTGCGCTTGTAGACGATGTGTGTGAAACAGACAGACAGGTTCTAAAGGTTCTAATGAGTGCACTCATCCTCACTGCACTTGTAAACGATGTGTGTGAAACAGACAGGCAGGTTCTAATGAGTGCACTCATCCTCACTGCGCTTGTAAACGATGTGTGTGAAACAGACAGGCAGGTTCTAATGAGTGCACTCATCCTCACTGCGCTTGTAAACGATGTGTGTGAAACAGACAGACAGGTTCTGTGCACTCATCCTCACTGCACTTGTAAACGATGTGTGTGAAACAGACAGGCAGGTTCTAATGAGTGCACTCATCCTCACTGCGCTTGTAAACGATGTGTGTGAAACAGACAGGCAGGTTCTAATGAGTGCACTCAGCCTCACTGCGCTTGTAAACGATGTGTGTGAAACAGACAGGCAGGTTCTAATGAGTGCACTCATCCTCACTGCGCTTGTAAACGATGTGTGTGAAACAGACAGACAGGTTCTGTGCACTCATCCTCACTGCACTTGTAAACGATGTGTGTGAAACAGACAGGCAGGTTCTAATGAGTGCACTCAGCCTCACTGCGCTTGTAAACGATGTGTGTGAAACAGACAGACAGGTTCTAATGAGTGCACTCAGCCTCACTGCGCTTGTAAACGATGTGTGTGAAACAGACACACAGGTTCTAATGAGTGCACTCAGCCTCACTGCGCTTGTAAACGATGTGTGTGAAACAGACAGACAGGTTCTAATGAGTGCACTCAGCCTCACTGCGCTTGTAAACGATGTGTGTGAAACAGACAGGCAGGTTCTAATGAGTGCACTCAGCCTCACTGCGCTTGTAAACGATGTGTGTGAAACAGACAGACAGGTTCTAATGAGTGCACTCAGCCTCACTGCGCTTGTAAACGATGTGTGTGAAACAGACACACAGGTTCTAATGAGTGCACTCAGCCTCACTGCGCTTGTAAACGATGTGTGTGAAACAGACAGGCAGGTTCTAATGAGTGCACTCAGCCTCACTGCGCTTGTAAACGATGTGTGTGAAACAGACAGACAGGTTCTGTGCACTCATCCTCACTGCGCTTGTAAACGATGTGTGTGAAACAGACAGGCAGGTTCTAATGAGTGCACTCAGCCTCACTGCACTTGTAAACGATGTGTGTGAAACAGACAGGCAGGTTCTAATGAGTGCACTCAGCCTCACTGCGCTTGTAAACGATGTGTGTGAAACAGACAGACAGGTTCTGTGCACTCATCCTCACTGCACTTGTAAACGATGTGTGTGAAACAGACAGGCAGGTTCTAATGAGTGCACTCAGCCTCACTGCGCTTGTAAACGATGTGTGTGAAACAGACAGGCAGGTTCAATGAGTGCACTCATCCTCACTGCGCTTGTAAACGATGTGTGTGAAACAGACAGGCAGGTTCAATGAGTGCACTCATCCTCACTGCGCTTGTAAACGATGTGTGTGAAACAGACAGGCAGGTTCTAATGAGTGCACTCAGCCTCACTGCGCTTGTAAACGATGTGTGTGAAACAGACAGGCAGGTTCAATGAGTGCACTCATCCTCACTGCGCTTGTAAACGATGTGTGTGAAACAGACAGGCAGGTTCAATGAGTGCACTCATCCTCACTGCGCTTGTAAACGATGTGTGTGAAACAGACAGGCAGGTTCTAATGAGTGCACTCAGCCTCACTGCGCTTGTAAACGATGTGTGTGAAACAGACACACAGGTTCTAATGAGTGCACTCAGCCTCACTGCGCTTGTAAACGATGTGTGTGAAACAGACACACAGGTTCTAATGAGTGCACTCATCCTCACTGCGCTTGTAAACGATGTGTGTGAAACAGACACACAGGTTCTAATGAGTGCACTCATCCTCACTGCGCTTGTAAACGATGTGTGTGAAACAGACAGGCAGGTTCTAATGAGTGCACTCAGCCTCACTGCGCTTGTAAACGATGTGTGTGAAACAGACACACAGGTTCTAATGAGTGCACTCATCCTCACTGCGCTTGTAAACGATGTGTGTGAAACAGACAGGCAGGTTCTAATGAGTGCACTCAGCCTCACTGCGCTTGTAAACGATGTGTGTGAAACAGACAGGCAGGTTCTAATGAGTGCACTCATCCTCACTGCGCTTGTAAACGATGTGTGTGAAACAGACACACAGGTTCTAATGAGTGCACTCAGCCTCACTGCGCTTGTAAACGATGTGTGTGAAACAGACACACAGGTTCTAATGAGTGCACTCATCTTCACTGCGCTTGTAAACGATGTGTGTGAAACAGACACACAGGTTCTAATGAGTGCACTCAGCCTCACTGCGCTTGTAAACGATGTGTGTGAAACAGACAGACAGGTTCTAATGAGTGCACTCATCCTCACTGCGCTTGTAAACGATGTGTGTGAAACAGACACACAGGTTCTAATGAGTGCACTCAGCCTCACTGCGCTTGTAAACGATGTGTGTGAAACAGACAGACAGGTTCTGTGCACTCAGCCTCACTGCGCTTGTAAACGATGTGTGTGAAACAGACAGGCAGGTTCTAATGAGTGCACTCAGCCTCACTGCGCTTGTAAACGATGTGTGTGAAACAGACAGGCAGGTTCTAATGAGTGCACTCATCCTCACTGCGCTTGTAAACGATGTGTGTGAAACAGACACACAGGTTCTAATGAGTGCACTCAGCCTCACTGCGCTTGTAAACGATGTGTGTGAAACAGACACACAGGTTCTAATGAGTGCACTCAGCCTCACTGCGCTTGTAAACGATGTGTGTGAAACAGACAGGCAGGTTCTAAAGAGTGCACTCAGCCTCACTGCGCTTGGGAAAACACATGTCCTGCCTGGGGAGGGAGAGGCACTGATATATATATATATATATATACAGTATACATACAGTACTGCGCAAAAGTCTTAGGCACCCTAGATTTTTAAATAATGTATAGTATATATCTGGTCTTAGATATTTATTTTTTCTTTTCTGCATTAGTGTGTCAGTAGAAAAGGGCAAATTTGAGGTTTCCGAACAAGAATTTTCCAAAAAATGAAATTTTACAGATACATTTTTGTATTTTGTTAAATAAAGTAATATTTTAAGTAATAGACTACTTCTCAGATAAAAACTTGATCAAGGGTCTCTGGGATTACCTAGAGAGCCAGAAGCAAGCAAAACAGCCAAATTCTGCAGAAGAACTGTGGAAAGTTCTCCAAAATACTTGGAACAACCTACCAGCCGATTTTCTTATAAAACTGCCGGACAGTGTACCTAAGAGAATTGATGTAGTTTTAAAGGCGAAGGGTGGTCACAACAAACATTTATTTTATTTAGTTTTTAAGTATTTACTGCTCTTTATATTATTTTTTTAGATATATATAACCTTTCATTTCATTATTTTTGAAAGCACCTTAGTTGTACAGCATTTTTTTACAGGTGCCTAAGACTTTTGCACAGTACTGTATATATATATATATATATATCAGTCAGATAACAGAGATGATAACACAGATGCTCACAGTTGGGATGTAGCACATTGTGTGTGGTTCACAGGTAAGTGCGTAGGGAATGTGACGTACAGGTGAGTGTGTAGAGACTGTGACATACAGGTGAGTGTTTAGGGAATGTGATGTACAGGTGAGTGTGTAGGGAATGTGACGTACAGGTGAGTGTGTAGGGAATGTGATGTACAGGTAAGTGTGTAGGGACTGTGACGTACAGGTAAGTGTGTAGGGAATGTGCTACACCTCCAGGGATAGTATTTCAATGTATACCACTGATTTATATAAACAGAACAAAGCAAATGAAATGAATACACAATTATTCACCCTTTTGTTATGCGATATTAATAAGACTGTAACAGCATCATTAGTACTGATGTGGGATTAATCCACATCAATAATACCTGCGGCCTGCTGTTGTTTTGCGTCTGAGATAGAGTGAATGGGTAATGTGTATCAGCAACAGACAAGTGTGTGTGTATGTGTGTATGTGTGTGTGTGTGTGTGCATGTGAGTGAGTGTGTGTGTGTGTGTATGTGAGTGTATGCGTGTGTGTGTGTGCATGTGAGTGTGTGTGTATGTGTGTATGTATGTGAGTGTGTGTGTGAGTGGGGGAGTGTGTATGCGAGTGTGTGTGCATGTGAGTGTGTGTGTGTATGTTTGGGAGTGTGTGTGTATATGTTTGTGAGTGTGTGTCTATGTGTGTATGTTTGTGAGTGTGTGTGTGTGTGTGCATGTGAGTGTATGTGTGTGTGTGTATGCATGTGAGTGTGTGTGTGAGTGGGGGAGTGTGTATGCGAGTGTGTGTGTATATGTGTATGTTTGTGAGTGTGTGTGTATGTTTGTGAGTGTGTGTGTATGTGTATGTTTGTGAGTGTGTGTGTATGTGTGTGAGTGTGTGTGTGAGTGGGTGTGTGCATGTGTGTGAGTGAGTGTGTGTGTGTGTGTGCATGTGAGTGTATGTGTGTGTGTGTATGTGTGTGTACATGTGAGTGTGTGTGTATGTGTATATGTTTGTGAGTGTGTGTGTATGTGTGTATGTTTGTGAGTGTGTGTCTATGTGTGTATGTTTGTGAGTGTGTGAGTGTGTATGTTTGTGAGTGTGTGAGTGTGTATGTTTGTGAGTGTGTGTGTATGTTTGTGAGTGTTTGTGTATGTGTGTGTAAAGTGAATGGGTAATGAGTATCAGCAGCAAACGCAGTTAGATGCAATGTGTGTGTTTATGTGGGTCTAGCTCTGTGTAACACAGTGAACAATAAAGACATTTCATAAAAAATATTTCATAACCCCTGTCCTATGGACTCAACAGGTCTTTGTTGCAGGTTAAACTCAAATGAGTCATATTTGATTCCAGTGTTAATTAGACTAATGATAAACAGTGATAAATGATAAAATGATAAATGAGGTGGGCGGGATCTGCTACAGCTTTGGTTTTGGTTTAGGCTTAATTTCTAATAAAATACTTTTAAGAATACAAACCATTCTACATTTATGACACAAACAGACCTTGGCCCGCCCACATACTCTATGCCCAGTCTAAACACAGAAGAGGTCATTCCAGGGAAGGTGTCGTTTCCTACACTCTGCGAGACTGTAGTGCTTGCAGGCGGATAGAAGAGTAACCATTAGCCACTGGTACCATGGCACATACAACCGTTACTGTTACCCACAGTAACCATCGCCCAAGGTCATCTTTACCCAGAGTAACCATCATTCTGGTAACCTCCCACACTAAGTAATTATCTAGTAACTACCTCCCACATTAACTATCACCCACACTTACTATTGTTCACAGTTGCTATTGTCCATAATAATTATCATCCACAGTAATCCACATGTATATGCATATTTGTGTTTGTGTATGTGTGTGTGCGCGCACACATGCATGCATAATTGTGTGTGTATATGAGTTGTGTGTGTGTGTGTGTGTGTGCATGTGTATTTGTTGTGTTTTTGTGTGTATATAGATAGATATACACAAAAGGACAACATCACAACAACATCAACACAATTAAATCACTGAGCTAGTGCAGGGAAATGGAAATTCATACCGGTGCAAATGTGCACACCCTTGCACATTTGCACACTTGCACATTTGCACAGGCATGAATTTCCATTTCCCTGCACTAGCTCAGTGATTTAATTGTGTTGATGTTGTCGTGATGTTGTCCTTTTGTTTTCTGTCTTTATGTGAACCCTGGCTGCAAAACAAAGTTCCCCTAGTGGGACAATAAAGATAACCTTGAACCTTGATCCTTCAGATAGATAGATAGATAGATAGATAGTTAGATGCGTATCAGCATGCGTGTGTTGTGTATGTGTGTGTCTGTGTGTGTTTGTGTGTGAATACATGTGTGTGTGTCTGTGCGGGTTTGTGTGTCTGTGTTTGCGTGTGTCTGTGTGCGTGCGTGTGTGTCTGTGTGTGGGTGTGTTCGCGTACATGTGTGTTTCCGCGTGTGTATGTGTGTGTGTGCGTGTGTGTGTGTATGTGCTGTGTGTGTGTTTGCGACAGTGTGTGTCTGTGTGCATGTTTGTGTTTGTGTGTGTGAGAGTGTGTGTGCGTGTGTGTGTGTGCGTGTTTGTGTGTGTGAGAGTGTGTGTGCGTGTGTGTGTGTGTGTGCGTTTTTGTGTGTGTGAGAGTATGTGTGCGTGTGTGTGTGTGTGTGCATGTTTGTGTGTGTGAGAGTGTGTGTGCGTGTGTGTGCGTGTTTGTGTGTGTGAGAGTGTGTGTGTGTGTGTGTGTATGAGCCCTGCCTGGGTAACTCATCACACAGAAGCTATAGTCCTTATAAATGAGACACCAGAAGAGTATTTATTCCCCGAGGAAGCAGTGAAATGTCATTTATCATTTCTGACGCACCTTACAGAACAGAGCCAAATCATTTCCTCCAACAGAGGCGCATTGTGCTTTAACTTCCCGCTGTGAGACGCCTCTCTGCCGCTGCAGCTATTAAAACTAAATATTTGGAATTTGGGCGAGGGTTCGATTCCTGTCCCTCACAGCCCAGCGAAATACATCACTCTCAGCTGGAGAGTAATCTCTCCGCTTTGAGCGATCAATTTCAATCTCTCACCGCGGGCTGCACATCTCCGAGAGAGCGGTCTCTGTGGAGAGAGCGCGGTTATTACAGTGCGCCTCGGTCCAGTGCTGCAGAGAGCCTGACAGTGATGAAGTGAGCAGCTCCAAAAGATGAAAACATGTTTTGAAGCTGAAAAGTAATACTCTGGCTTACTAACATGGATTGTTTCCTAATTCTGATCAATAGAGCGATTGCCCTTCAGTGGGAGAAGAGCAGGTACGCCCCGCTCCTCAACCAGACGAGAAGATTGACTGTAACCACGGCGTCTGGACATCAAGCCGCTGAAACCACACAAATCTCCCGCCCTGAAGGATTATGAGCCAAATCAATAATCAATAATGCACATTTCTGCCTGTGTTAATGAAGTAAAATCAGTGAAAGAAGACTCCTTCAGGAGGAGCAGATTGTCTACATCAGATGTTTACAGCTTGATGAGCAAGGGGACCCTGCAAGCCAATCTCACACAGCAGCATGTAAATGTGAAGTCAACATCAGCATTATACATGTATGGATATCTACAGTGAAGAAGACAGGATCTTTTGGTGAAACGTTTGGGACCTTACTGACAAGCTTTTTGTTCCATTTCCCCTGGGACAAAATGATGGAATTAGTCTGCACCTGGCTCTGGAAAACAAGATCAATATTTTGGATGAAGCTCTAATAAAAGCAGACCTGGTTCTGAACATTTATATATAACTATCTAAAGAAGCATATAAACACTGAACACTGCTCTCTGCACATACAGACTGTCCCTGAACACTGCTCTGCACATGCAGACTGTCCCTGAACACTGCTCTGCACATACAGACTGTCCCTGAACACTGCTCTCTGCACATACAGACTGTCCCTGAACACTGCTCTGCACATACAGACTGTCCCTGAACACTGCTCTGCACATATACAGACTGTCCCTGAACACTGCTCTGCACATGCAGACTGTCCATGAACACTGCTCTGCACATGCAGACTGTCCCTAAACACTGCTCAGCACATACTGCTCTGCACATACAGACTGTCCCTGAACACTGCTCTGCACATGCAGACTGTCCCTGAACACTAGTTTGCACATACAGACTGTCCCTGAACACTGCTCTCTGCACATGCAGACTGTCCCTGAACACGAGTTTGCACATACACACTATCCCTGAACACTGCTCTGCACATACAGACTGTCCCTGAACACTGCTCTCTGCACATAGACTGTCCCTGAACACTGCTCTCTGCACATAGACTGTCCCTGAACACTGCTCTGCACATACAGACTGTCCCTGAACACTGCTCTGCACATACAGACTGTCCCTGAACACTGCTCTCTGCACATACAGACTGTCCCTGAACACTGCTCTGCACATACAGACTGTCCCTGAACACTGCTCTGCACATATACAGACTGTCCCTGAACACTGCTCTCTGCACATACAGACTGTCCCTGAACACTGCTCTCTGCACATAGACTGTCCCTGAACACTGCTCTGCACATACAGACTGTCCCTGAACACTGCTCTCTGCACATAGACTGTCCCTGAACACTGCTCTGCACATACAGAATGTCCCTGAACACTGCTCTGCACATACAGACTGTCCCTGAACACTGCTCTGCACATACAGACTGTCCCTGAACACTGCTCTGCACATACAGACTGGCCTGAACACTGCTCTCTGCACATACAGACTGTCCCTGAACACTGCTCTGCACATGCAGACTGTCCCTGAACACTGCTCTGCACATACAGACTGTCCCTGAACACTTCTCTCTGCACATACAGACTGGCCTGAACACTGCTCTGCACATGCAGACTGTCCCTGAACACTGCTCTGCACATACAGACTGTCCCTGAACACTGCTCTGCACATACAGACTGTCCCTGAACACTTCTCTCTGCACATACAGACTGGCCTGAACACTGCTCTGCACATGCAGACTGTCCCTGAACACTGCTCTGCACATACAGACTGTCCCTGAACATTGCTCTCTGCACATCAGACTGTCCTTGAGCCATCAATATTCACACAGCTATGATAAATTACTAATGACATTAACATGCGTGTGATTAGTATTATGGGCTGTCTTATCTTGCTGACCAATCATGCGTCAGCCTGCAGAGCAGCTGGTCAGTCCTTTAGGTTTTCTCTCTTTCTCACTGAATTCTGTGCTAAAATCTTCCAGAACTTTCTGGCTGGCACAGCGCTAAAGAGCGGGCAGTGGAGCTATACTTCATAAACATCAGTGAAGCTGAAATGAGCTCTCTGACTAAAAGCTCAGTATGACAGGTCTCACTGGTACAGCAGCAGCGGGAACCTTCCAGAAACTTCTGCTAATTTCCAGACAAAGGACACTTTATATTGCATTATATTTCCAGAAATGTATTTTTAGAAAACAGTGAGGAGAGAGTAAATCTTCTCAGAGTGTTTTTGTAAAACATATGCGGTTGTAGTGTTGGCAGGATTAAAATTTGTATATTTTTTATTTCTTCCAGCAGAAATAATATTTGTAAATATTTCTGTGCATGTGCTGCAATGAATATGAAGAGCACACATATGGTAATTTTACACATATAAGTAATTACTGTATTGTAATCAATGATGTCTAACTCTGCCATTGGACCAAACATGATCTCCCCAATTTCAGACGACCCATGAAACTGAGCGTGTGCAGACAGCTAATCAATGCGCTTGTAAATACAACTTTACAGTGATCGTTAAATGCTAATCAAACGGACTGCTTTTCTAATGTTGAATTCATGAGTGCTTCAAAACACAAAATAAAAAATAGAAAATCCCCAACCAGCTTACACATTCATACATGTGGCCCGAGATCCATTAACTCATGCTATTTAATAATCTAGGACAGCAAGCAATCACACTGCAAACACATTAATAATTCTTTCTGACATGTTTATCCAAAAAGCACACTAGTAATTAATGTATGTACTGACGTACACATTCTTATATATTCTGCACTTTTCCACCCATTTAGAATGAGAGGAAAGGGGCTTTATGCAAACTGGTGCGGTCTGAGTGCTTACTCACGTAAAGGGAAACGCCTGAAATTTGTGTGGGTTTGTGTGTTATTATCTTCATTAGAAGGCTGGCCCATCATAGCTGGGACATGTGAAATCAGGGACCGGCAGGGGGTCTGAGCCCAGCACACAGGGGTTTGAGCCCAGCACACAGAGGGGTCAGAGCCCAGCACACAGAGAGGTCAGAGCCCAGCACACAGAGGGGTTTGAGCCCAGCACACAGAGGGGTCAGAGCCCAGCACACTGAGGGGTCAGAGCCCAGCACACAGAGGGGTCAGAGCCCAGCACACAGAGGGGTCAGAGCCCAGCACACAGAGGGGTCGGAGCCCAGCACACTGAGGGGGTCCGAGCCCAGCACACAGAGGGGGTCTGAGCCCAGCACACAGAGGAGTTTGAGCCCAGCACACAGAGGGGTCAGAGCCCAGCACACAGAGGGGTCTGAGCCCAGCACACAGAGGGGTCAGAGCCCAGCACACAGAGGGGTCAGAGCCCAGCACACAGAGGAGTCTGAGCCCAGCACACAGAGGGGTCGGAGCCCAGCACACAGAGGGGTCGGAGCCCAGCACACAGAGGAGTTTGAGCCCAGCACACAGAGGGGTCAGAGCCCAGCACACAGAGGGGTCTGAGCCCAGCACACAGAGGGGTCAGAGCTCAGCACACAGAGGGGTCAGAGCCCAGCACACAGAGGAGTCTGAGCCCAGCACACAGAGGGGTCAGAGCAGAGCACACAGAGGAGTCTGAGCCCAGCACACAGAGGGGTCTGAGCCCAGCACACAGAGTGGTCAGAGCCCAGCACACAGAGGGGTCAGAGCCCAGCACACAGAGGGGTCAGAGCCCAGCACACAGAGGGGTCCGAGCCCAGCACACAGAGGGGTCAGAGCCCAGCACACAGAGGGGTCAGAGCCCAGCACACAGAGGGATCCGAGCCCAGAGGGGGACACAGTAACCCTGCCTTGCTGGCACCATTTCATTAAAACGTGCCCTTAATTGGAAGTGATTGTCTTTAAAGTGACTCTCTCTCATCTTAAGCAAAAGCAGAGACCACAAAGCACACATATGCACGTGCACACACACACACACACACACATATGCGCAGGTGCGCACACACACACACACACACACACACACACACACACACGTATATATACAGTATACACACACGTACACGAACACACACATGCACGCGCACACTCAAAAAATTCATTTTGTAAAAACTACAGGATGGAATGAAGAGTTGGTTGAAACCTGTAACTGTAACAGTCTATATCAGTCATTAAAATCCACACTTGCATGGATCAAAAGCATCAAATCATTAATCCCCCAATTAGGCACGCAGCAGTGCTGTGGTTTTAAAAATGCATTACTGATGTATTAGAGAACCGATGCACCCAGAATCACACAAATAGCAGCAAACTAGCACAGAGCCAGCCTCCAGAGGGAGATTAATAAAGAATCTGAAGAATGACTGATCACTCTTCAATAAATTTATAATCACCCACTCTCTCGTACAGAAGCCTTTCCAGCACATCAGGCTGAACAGGTGTTATCAATCAAGGTGTGCTGTGAATATATCAGCCTCTGTCATCTCCAGCCAATCAGCAGCCTGAGGGCTGAGACCCTTTAGACCAGGACAGCCTGAGATCCACGTCATCCATCTTTCCACTGGATTCAGTGCTCTCCTGAGTGTACACTATATACTGTGCTCTCCTATGAGTGTACACTACTGTATATATTGTGCTCTCCTATGAGTGTACACTATACACTGTGCTCTCCTATGAGTGTACACTATACACTGTGCTCTCCTATCAGTGTACACTATATACTGTGTTCTCTTATGAGTGTACACTATACACTGTGCTCTCCTATCAATGTACTCTATATACTGTGTTCTCCTATGAGTGTACACTACTGTATATACCGTGCTCTCCTATCAATGTACACTATATACTGTGTTCTCCTATGAGTGTACACTACTGTATATACCGTGCTCTCCTCTCAGTGTACACTATATATTGTGCTCCACTATGAGTGTACACTATATACTGTGCTCTCCTGAGTGTACACTATATATTGTGCTCTCCTACGAGTGTACACTATATACTGTGCTCTCCTATGATTGTATACTAAATACTGTGCTCTCCAATGAGTGTACACTATATATTGTGCTCTCCTATGAGTGTACACTATATATTGTGCTCTCCTATGAGTGTACACTACATACTGTGCTCTCCTATCAGTGTACATTATACACCGTGCTCTCCTATAAGTGTACACTATACACTGTACTCTCCTGAGTGTACACTATATACTTTATTCTCCTATCAGTGTACATTATACACCATGCTCTTCTATGAGTGTACACTATACACTGTGCTCTCCTGAGTGTACACTATATACTGTGCTCTCCTGTCTGTGTGTCTGTTATAAACATACTGCAGTCTGTGTGTCACAGGAGGGAATTGTGTAATTATTTCCTGCAGTGCACAGTAATTTACCACACATTACAGTTACATTTCAGTAATTCAGATTCAGTTCTATGTTCCAGTTATAGATCAATAGAGTGTCAGCCCACACTACATGTACAGATATGACATCACTTTTATATTTCACTAATATTATGTTATTAAAAACAAACATGGAATAAGAGTAAAACGACAGTGAAAAGTGGTGGGAAAATGAGACTGTGCTTCATGGAGCCACATACTCATTTCAGAGACACTTAAAGCACATTTAAACAATCAGAGAAAATAAATATGATTCAGCATGCAATTATGTTTAGTGTCTGTGCATGAACTGCACTGACGCGCATCATTTGTTTTATAATTGTTATTATTTATAGGATAATGACCTTTTTTCTCCTCTCTTTTCACTCAGTAAGTGATGGCTAATTTGGAAATCTAATTGTGAGTAAAGTCAATTCTCTCTCAGCTCTGTAGTGACTCTACAACATCATCCAGCATGTGAATGATACGTTTCCCTGCACAAACTAAAGCACAGCCAGAGTCACAGCTGTCCTCACTACAGCCAATCATAGACGAGCAAACTGTGGGATGGCCAATCAGAGACAGGAAAAACTTGCATTGGCCAATAAGAGACAGACAAACCTCAGCTCAATAAGAGACAGGCATATCTTGGTATGGCTAATACGAGATGGGCATATCTCGGTATGGCTAATATGAGATGGGCATATCTTGGTATGGCCAATGAAAGATAGGAAGGAGAAAGGGGGTGGTACCTGGTACTCGTTGGGCCAGAAGGTGCTGACGGCCAGTTCGGCACGCAGCCAGTCCCGGCCTGTTGGGCTGGTGACGTTCCAGATGGGGTTGGCCAGCGGCCCCTTGTTGACTTTGACCAGGATGTTGAGAGTTCCGGGGCTGGAGCCGTCTGCGGAGGTCAGCAGGTAGTTGAAGTCGATGCAGTGCGTGTCGTTCTTCTTCATCACCGGCAGCAGCAAGCGTGCCTTCTCCCCAGCATCATGCTGTGAGGAGTCCACCACCATATAGGACCCTGAGACACCAGGAGAGAGACCACCATTATACAGGTCCCTGAGACACCAGGAGAGAGACCACCACCATATAGGACCCTGAGACACCAGGAGAGGGACCACCATTATACAGGACCCTGAGACACCAGGAGAGAGACCACCATCATACAGGACCCTGAGACACCAGGAGAGAGACCACCATTATACAGGACCCTGAGAAACCAGGAGAGACCACCATCATATAGGACCCTGAGACACCAGAAGAGAGACCACCATCATACAGGACCCTGAGAAACCAGGAGAGATCACCATCATACAGGACCCTGAGACACCAGGAGAGAGACCACCATCATACAGGACCCTGAGAAATGAGGAGAGAGACCATTGTCATATATGAGCCTGAGAGACCACCACATATAATACCCAGAGAAACCAGGAGAGAGACCACCATCATATGTGAGCCTGAGAGACCACCATCATATAATACCCAGAGAAACCAGGAGAGAGACCACCATCATACAGGACCCCGAGAAACCAGGAGAGAGACCACCGTCATACAGGACCCTGAAAAACCAGGAGAGAGACCACCATCATATAATACCTGGAGAAACCAGGAGAGATACCACCATCATATAAGACCTGGAGAAACCAGACATACGGCATATTTTCTAATATATTTACTGTTTTTCAAAAAATCAGTTCCATGCTTTCAAATTTTCACCTTCATTGTACTGACACAGACCTAAAAAACGGACAAAAGTAGCTCTGCAGTTGTGCAGTCATTGTTAGTCTAATTATAAACAGCTTAAATGCAGTGTAAACACACAGGTCCTTGCTGTGCACCTGCACCTCAGTGGCAGTGTACACCTGCAGAGTTAGAGGACTCATGCCATTGTGATGTTCAGGGAAACTAGGACACAGCTGGGGGTGTGGAGCCTCCACTCAGCCCGCAGACACCAGTGAGATCTGCATGAACACGCCGCTGTGTCTGCAGAACGCAGCTCACAGGAGCTGCAGCTCAAGCACAAACACTAGCCTGCTTTTACACAAGACACAGTTCTATATTCTATAATGCAATATTTACACATATTATTCTATATCATATTTAATATGCTATATCATACACACTCAGGGCCAGAGCAGGGGGTGCATAGGAAGTTGCAGCACAAACGCATGCAACGCATTGCAGCATCACATCGCAATACTGCAGCACAGGAACACAACGCCGATGGAAAAGAGAGACATTCGGAGTGACATCACAAACAAAATGAAGCAATTACGGCAAGGAGACGGTGTAAAGAAAATGCAGCAGAATGTCCAGGACCGTATTAAACAACCTCTCCTACAATACACCCTCCTGACCACCCTAATCAGGACCACCCTACTGACCACCCTAATCAGGACCACCCTACTGACCACACACACAAGACAGCTGTTCAAACTCAGGACCATCCTACTGACCACACACACAACAAGACAGCTGTTCAAACTCAGGACCATCCTACTGACCACACACACAACAAAACAGCTGCTCAAACTCAGGACCATCCTACTGACCACATACACCCAACAAGACAGCTGTTCAAACTCAGGACAGCATTTTTATCCTAACTGCTAGCTGAAGCTAGGTCAGTCATTAACATTGCCCCTGCAGCCTGGGTGGGTTAGTATTGCCCCTGCAGCCTGGGTGGGTTAGTATTGCCCCTGCAGCCTGGGTGGGTTAGTATTGCCCCTGCAGCCTGGGTGGGTTAGTTTTGCCCCTGCAGCCTGCGTGGGGCCCATCACTGTGCTGCTGAGTTCACAGAGGAGGGAGGGAAGACTCTCTCCTGTCTTATTCCGTTCAGGCTCTGTGCTCTGCATGATCAGGCTCTGTGCTCTGCATGATCAGGCTCTGTGCTCTGCATGATCAGGCTCTGTGCTCTGCATGATCAGGCTGTGTGTTCTGTGTGTTCAGGCTCTGTGCTCTGTGTGTTCAGGCTCTGTGCTCTGCGTGTTCAGGCTCTGTGCTCTGCATGATCAGGCTCTGTGTTCTGTGTGTTCTGCCTCTGTGGTCTGTGTGTTCAGGCTCTGTGTTCTGCGTGTTCTGCCTCTGTGGTCTGTGTGTTCAGGCTCTGCGTGTTCAGGCTCTATGTTCTGTGTGTTCAGGCTCTGTGCTCTGCGTGTTCTGCCTCTGTGTTCTGTGTGTTCAGGCTCTGTGTTCTGCGTGTTCTGCCTCTGTGGTCTGTGTGTTCAGGCTCTGTGCTCTGCGTGTTCTGCCTCTATGTTCTGTGTGTTCAGGCTCTGTGTTCTGCGTGTTCTGCCTCTGTGGTCTGTGTGTTCAGGCTGTGTGTGTTCAGGCTCTGCGTGTTCTGCCTCTGTGTTCTGTGTGTTCAGGCTCTGTGTTCTGCGTGTTCTGCCTCTGTGGTCTGTGTGTTCAGGCTCTGTGCTCTGCGTGTTCTGCCTCTATGTTCTGTGTGTTCAGGCTCTGTGTTCTGCGTGTTCTGACTCTGTGGTCTGTGTGTTCAGGCTCTGCGTGTTCAGGCTCTGCGTGTTCTGCCTCTGTGTTCTGTGTGTTCAGGCTCTGTGCTCTGTGTGTTCAGGCTCTGTGTTCTGCGTGTTCTGCCTCTGTGGTCTGTGTGTTCAGGCTCTGCGTGTTCTGCCTCTGTGTTCTGTGTGTTCAGGCTCTGTGCTCTGTGTGTTCAGGCTCTGCGTGTTCAGGCTCTGTGTGTTCAGGCTCTGTGTGTTCAGGCTCTGCATGTTCTGCCTCTGTGCTCTGTGTTCAGGCTCTGTGCTCCGTGCGTTCAGGCTCTGTGTGTTCAGGCTCTGTGCTCTGCGTATTCAGGCTCTGTGTGTTCAGACTCTGTGCTCTGCGTGTTCAGGCTCTGTGCTCTGCGTATTCAGGCTCTGTGTGTTCAGACTCTGTGCTTTGCGTGTTCAGGCTCTGTGCTCTGTCTGTTCAGACTCTGTGCTCTGCGTGTTCAGGCTCTGTGTGTTCAGGCTCTGTGCTCTGTCTGTTCAGACTCTGTGCTCTGCGTGTTCAGGCTCTGTGTGTTCAGACTCTGTGTGTTCAGGCTCTGTGCTCTGCATGTTCAGGCTCCGACGGCCTCCGCATGTTTGCAAGAGAGAGCTCCTTATTATCACACCTTTAATAGAACTTCAGCGGGGCAGCATCAGCACTCCGAAAATTACCACCTGCTTTCAGGAGCTCTTAAAATCCGCACGCAGAGTGAAGTCACAATTAAGACACGCTTTGGTAAATTAGACAGAATACTTAACTGGGTTAATTTACTAAATCGCCCCCTGTTTTAGTGCATTCACCCCAGGAATACAGATGCATGAACAGATTTAACTGAGTAGGCCAAGAACAGCAGATCAAAGTATCCTGTAATAGTGATTTTAACTCATTGTTTCCATTTAGTAAAAGCAAAGCAGATACTGTGACCTTGCACTGGCCGTTTTATTGATTGGAAAGCAGACACAATCCTTTGGTAAATCTGTGCTCAGTATATTACACACAGGATCTTATAAAATACTCAGTATATGACACAAAGGAAATATGCTGCATTGTTCATTGTCATTCAGGACTGAATAGATGTTCCTTACTCTCTCAGCAGATGCAGCAGAGAATGACCTTTGTCCCATAACAGAAATGCAGGTATAAAACGTATGTAAAATAGCCCTGCGTTCTCAAACACCTGAGAGCTCCAGCACTGTGACTGCAGGCCAGCAGGTGTGAGCAGATGTCAGCGAAGCAACTCATGATCAGAGACAGACAAAACTCACTTTATTCCTGCTGACACAGAATGACCACCCACTGCCATACGGATCAGTACCAACAGCACAAAATTATATATATATATATATATATATATATATGTATACACTCACCGGCCACTTCATTACGTACACCTGTTCAAATGCAAACTGCACCCTTTAACGCAAATATCTAATCAGCCATTCACGTGGCAGCAACTCAATGCATTTAGGCATGTAGACATGGTCAAGATTATCTGCTGAAGTTCAAACCAAGCATCAGAATGGGGAAGTCCCAGAACACAGCAGACAAGTGCAGAATCATTTTTAAAAAGGAGAACTGGCCAAGAGATCAAGCAAGTGCAGGGATTCAGGGCATTACAAACACAGTCAGAATGTATCAGTGTGCTTTTAAATACTGCATCATTCCAAACACAGTCAGAATGTATCAGTGTCAGAATGTAACAGTGTGATTTTAAATACTGCATCATTCCAAACACAGTCAGAATGTATCAGTGTCAGAATGTAACACTGTGTTTTTAAATACTGCATCATTAAAAATACAGCCAGAATGTAACAGTGTGATTTTAAATACTGCATCATTCCAAACACAGTCAGAATGTATCAGTGTCAGAATGTAACACTGTGTTTTTAAATACTGCATCATTAAAAATACAGCCAGAATGTAACAGTGTGATTTTAAATACTGCATCATTCCAAACACAGTCAGAATGTATCAGTGTCAGAATGTAACACTGTGTTTTTAAATACTGCATCATTACAAATACAGTCAGAATGTATCAGTGTCAGAATGTAACACTGTGTTTTTAAATACTGCATCATTACAAATACAGCCAGAATGTATCAGTGCCAGAATGTATCAGTGTGATTTTAAATACTGCATCACATCACACTCATGCGTCTGAATTCACTGAATGCTGCATTTTAACTTTTTAACACTGTACAGAGTGTCTCTCTGTACAGTGTCTTCATCCATTTGATTTTTGATGGGATTGAGAATGTGATGTAGGCAGCTGTGTAACCTACATGTAACAGTTAGGGAACTGAGTTTGAAACGAGGTTGTAGGTATGATTCCCAGGGTGCAATTGTGATGTACTCTAGAGCTGCACACAGTAAATACCCACCTGTGTAAGAGTTTGTGCATTAGCTGCATACGGTGCTCTGCCTGAGAGTGCCTGTGAAATGCCTGAAATGACGGATTTTAACAAATAAAACTAAAAAGATTTTGGCTGTAGCTCATTGGCTTATTTTCCCAGCAAGCTCCTCACCTCCCCTGACTGCTCCCCCAGCATGCTTTGTATGAAAGTGCAAGATAAACATGCTCTGCATCTGCAGCATGGACTGCAGGCCCCGCAGGGACGGGGGTGGGGGTGGGGGGGCAGGTCTCCCCCATTGCATTCTCTTTCCTTTCTTTTGAAAACTTAACTAAAGCGTGAAGACAGGGCAAAACAGACTCTGGCTTTCCCCCGCTTTGGACGGGCTGATGGAGTGGAAGTGGGCCCAGTGCTCTGCGGAGGAAACTCAGCATGCAGGAGGGTGCCAGAGAAACAGGTGGGATGCAGAAGAAAAGCAGACTCAAATCTGTGAGGAGCGAAGAGAAGTGAACCATTCACAGCCCTGATTATGGCAACGGCCATCTTAAAGAGGTACTGAAATAATGCCTTAGCCACTGCACCCCATTGCACCCCACCGCACCCCACTGTACCACACAGCACCCCACAGCAAACCACTGCAACCTCACTGCACCCCATTGCACCCCACTGAATCCCCACTGTACCCCACTGCACCCACCTCCACTGCACCCCATTGCACCCCACTGAATCCACACTGTACCCCACTGCACCCACCTCCACTGCACCCCACTGAATCCACACTGTACCCCAATGCACCCCTCTGAATCCCCACTGCACCCACCTCCACTGCACCCCACCGAATCTCCACTGCACCCCCACTGCACCCCACTGTACTCTACTGCACCCCACGGCATCCAGAGCCAGCTGTTGGCATAAACATGTAGTCATTTAGGGCCACACATTTTAATTATATGGTATTTTAATTTGTGTGTCTGCGATTATGGGTTCCCTGACCTGTGATTGCTTCTGTCACCCTCTTGCCCCCCTGGTCAGCGATTGCACCACCCCCTCCCCTCACCCACTCCCCCTCGCCTCGACAGGCTCTGACAGAATTCTTGTTTAGGGCCCAAAACCCTGCAGTTGACTGTTTCCCTGCTAAACCAACTCCTCCTGCTGAACCCACTCCCCCTATTGAACCCACTCCTCCTGCTATATCCCTACTGAACCTACTCCTCCTACTGAACCCACTCCTCCTACTGAACCCACTCCTCCTGCTAAATCCCTACTGAACCCACTCCTCCTGCTATATCCCTACTGAACCCACTCCTCCTACTGAACCCACTCATCCTGCTATATCCCTACTGAACCTACTCCTCCTACTGAACCCACTCCTCCTGCTAAATCCCTACTGAACCCACTCCTCCTGCTATATCCCTAATGAACCCACTCCTCCTACTGGACCCACTCCTCCTACTGAACCCACTCCTCCTGCTGTTTCCCTGCTGAACCCACTCCCCCTACTGAACCCACTCCTCTTACTGAACCCACTCACCCTATTGAACCCACTCATCCTGCTATATCCCTACTGAACCAACTCCTCCTGCTGAACCCACTCCTCCTACTGAATCCCTACTGAACCCACTCCTCCTGCTGAACCCACTCCTCCTACTGAATCCCTACTGAACCCACTCCTCCTGCTGAACCCACTCCTCCTGCTATATCCCTACTGAACCCACTCCTCCTACTGAACCCACTCACCCTATTGAACCCACTCATCCTGCTATATCCCTACTGAACCAACTCCTCCTGCTGAACCCACTCCTCCTACTGCATCCCTACTGAACCCACTCCTCCTGCTGAACCCACTCCTCCTACTGAATCCCTACTGAACCCACTCCTCCTGCTGAACCCACTCCTCCTACTGAATCCCTACTGAACCCACTCCTCCTGCTGAACCCACTCCTCCTGCTATATCCCTACTGAACCCACTCCTCCTACTGAACCCACTCACCCTATTGAACCCACTCATCCTGCTATATCCCTACTGAACCAACTCCTCCTGCTGAACCCACTCCTCCTACTGCATCCCTACTGAACCCACTCCTCCTGCTGAACCCACTCCTCCTACTGCATCCCTACTGAACCCACTCCTCCTGCTGAACCCACTCCTCCTGCTATATCCCTACTGAACCCACTCATCCTGCTGTATCCCGCTGCAGGTAAAGGTACATTGCTGAACATGCAGTCACTGTGCAGTCACTGTGCAGTGGTGTCCCGTGCGCATAAATGCACAGTGACAGACGGGGGGGGGGGGGGGGCACACTGTAATCCTCTCTGCGGCTCTGTCAGATTTTAAATCTGCATCACAAAGGCAGCAGCTGCCTGTCCCATGGAGTGAATTTTGGGGTGGGGGACCCCTGTGCCAAATGAGCAGTGGAGCAGAGGCTGGTGATATGATTGGACGGGTGTGAACCACATCGCGCTCCAGTTAAACACTGACTGAGTGAGAGGCCACTGTACTGTACATGCTGAAAAAGTACAATAAAGGGAAAAAAGGAAATTAGAGCAAACTGCAGAGTCAAATAAAATGGACCAACTTCAGCCATACAATCCCTATATAACAAACATTTTCAACCATCCAGCCCACAGACACAACTTCAGCCATACAGGCCCTATATATGCATCAGACATCACAAATGGAAAATGGCTCTGTCCGTGATTCTGTCTGTAATTCTGACCATAATTCTGTCCATTGTGACATCTGCAGTGTTGTTTAAGATTCTCTGTCTGTAATGTTGTAAATGGAGTGTGACTGATGCTGAACTGAACTGGACTGATGCCAAAGAATCTCAGCATTTCAGTGCCAGTGTCAGTGCAGGTACCAGCGCCCAGGCCAGCGCCAGTGCCAGTCCCAGTGTCAGTGCCAGTGCCAGTCTCAGTGCCAGTGCCAGTGTCAGTGTCAGTGTCAGTGCCAGTCCCACTGCCAGTCCCAGTCCCAGTGCCAGTACCAGTGTCAGTGTCAGTACCAGTCCCAATCCCAGTGTCAGTGCCAGTCCCACTGCCAGTCCCAGTGCCAGTGTCAGCACCAGTCCCAGTGCCAGTGCCAGTCCCAGTGCCAGTGCCAGTCCCAGTCCCAGCAACAGCAACAGTTTGATTTGACAGTGCCAGTGTCCAATCACATAATTCAGTTTCACTTCCCCAAAGGTGAGCCAAAAGGCAGTAGTAATGACTGAGGGTGGCTGATGACGTTGTCTGGATCTCCGATGAAAAGACTTCAGCTTCACAGGCTGAAAGAACTGTAGGAATGTGAGAATTGCAGTGATTTATTTCTCACTGTATAAAAGCTGTAATTTCATTCAAAAGAAACGAGATTGAATTTTAGGTTCTCAGAGGGAAAAAGTCATTGGCTGCCAGTACACAACGTTCCTAAAACAGCACTGATGACACTCAGAAATAAGATTATCATCAGTCTGCGAGATGGCCGCCACCAATCATGGCTAGCAGAGAGAAAAGATAGGTCGGTTTCTGCCTGTATGACAGCTAATACGGCTCATTTCTAACAGGTAACCGGGTGGATTTCTAATATTGTAGCACAGTAAAACTAATCCTTTCTTCGTTGGGCCTTTATTCCATATTTTGACCAAGCAACCCATTAGGATCCTGACAACCATGAGGACTCAGCCATGTTAGTATAAATCAGTCACATGATCACACACACCAGTGCTCATAGCTAAAGGGGATTTCCCACCAGGAAACAGAAACTGCATTGATCCCCACCCGTCTGGCCAACTGTCCCGCTGTGAGAGTGAGAGGGTTTAACCTTTTAGTTTCAGTACGTACTGATTCCGGGAAACAACAACACCAACAACAGCAATCTAGCTAAGCTAAGCAGCCAGCTGTCTTCAGAACAGCATCAGATAATGGAAACATCAGACACAAGACAGAGACGGCATCCATGTGAGTCATAGAGTATCATGTGCCCTCAAAAAGTACGGTAAAATCATTTCTGAGGGCACTGTATGGCATGTAGAGCGAATTTCGTTATTTTTGCTATAAACATATGGCATTCGGATTTGAGATCTAAAGATGAATATAAAGCAAAAAGACAGACAATCAGCTTTCATATAATAGTATTTACATGCGTATACGGGTTACCATTTCGCAGAAACATCTGTTTTTGTATTGCGACCCCCCATTTCACCTGTGCAAAAAGAAGTTCTTTCCTTTTGCACGGGTTGTTCACGCATAAAAGAACAGTGGGCATCTAGTCTTGTTTCATTCTGTGGAGAATGCATTTGGAGTCAGAAGGCATACACCATCATGAAGACCAGAGGACTAACTATAGTGGAAAAACAACTAATCTGTATGCTGAGAGGACAGGAGAGTTCATTAAGAAGGACAGCACAGAAACTATTATATCAAGTACAGCAGTTTGGAAAGTCATGTAAAAGAAAGAAACCACAGGTGAACTCAGAAATAAACACTGTACAGGTCTCTAACCCTAACCCTAACATCGTACAGGTCTCTAACCCAAACCCTAACACCGTACATGTCTCTAACCCTAACCCTAACCCTAACACCGTCCAGGTCACTAACCCTAACCCTAACCCTAACACCGTACAGGTCTCTAACCCTAACCCTAACACCGTACAGGTCTCTAACCCTAACCCTAACCCTAACACCGTCAAGGTCTCTAACCCTAACCCTAACACCGTACAGGTCTCTAACCCTAACACCGTACAGGTCTCTAACCCTAACCCTAACACCGTACAGGTCTCTAACCCTAACCCTAACACCGTACAGGTGTAGTTAATGACAGAGGAACCCTAAGAGCTGTGAAAAAAAACCCTAAAAACAACAGCCAGTGACATCACCAGCAGTCTCCAGAGGCCAGGGGCGAAAATATCACAAACCACCATACACAGAAGACATTGAAAGGATTTATAGAGGTGACACTGCAAGATGCAAACCTATCATAAGCAGCAAGAATTGAAATGCCAGATTAGAATTCACCAAAAAAATACAGATATGAGCCACTACAGTTAGCCCAAAATAAGTTTTTACCAAAGCGATGGAAACCCAAAAGTGTGGAGAAAGGAAGGAACAGCACCATGATACAAAGCACTCCCCCCCCCACCCCCCCCCCCCCCCCCCCCTCCACCCCCCACCTATGAAATACGGAAGGGTCATTCAATAGCTGGCACTTTTTAGCAAGACAGTGACCCCAAACACACTGCCTACACAACCAAAGCATTCACCAGTGGAACAGAGAGGAGAGTATTGGACTGGCTAAGTCCATGCATCTCACTCGCCTGAAGAGGACACTGAAGACAGAAGCCCCCTGAAACAAAGACCGACTGTAGTGAAGGCCTGGAAAGGCATTTGCAAAGAAGTGGGTCACACACCAGATGCAGTTATTGCAATAAAGAGCTATGCATGTATGGGACCAAATATTAGACTTTGATTTTCTTTTAAGTTCATCTATTAACTTCTGCACAAATGAAAATGGAGGGATTCAACACAAAGTCAGCTGTTTCTGCAAAATGATGAAACATATGCATGTAAATACCATGAAACAAAAGCTGATTGTTGATAGTTTTTCTCATATTCATCTTTCAATCCTAAATACTCAAAAATAAATGCTTAAAGAATGTAGCATATAACTAATTTCACTCTATGGTTCCCATAGTTAAATTATGACTGGACCCGCAGCAGTGATTTGAAAATAAATGGAAGAGCTGAATGTGCTATAATTTCAGTGTCACCCTATGATGGACTGGCGGCCTGTCCAGGGTGTAGTCTTGCCTCTTTCCATGCTGGGATAGGCACCAGCCCACCTATGACCCTGACCAGGAATGAGTGCGTTAGATAATGGATGGATGGATGGATTTTTAGTATTATTCAGTATCTGCATTTGAGCAGAAAAAAGTGACAGTTACATTTAATTGTGAGTTAAAAGTTCAGGTTAAAGTTTAAAGTGTTGACTTGAAATAATCAGCTCTACTAATAAAGTCTTTCAGAGACTTTTACCCAGAAAAGCTGAGGTTTGTCTGAAAGCAGCTGGGATCTTCCACACCAACAGAAGCTTGGTGCACTGCTACCTGCAGGACTCATTTCATTACTTTAAAACATTCCCTCCGGGTCTCACAAATATTACAAATAATATCATCACAATACTCCAGCTTGGAGCACATAATTGGTGCTGTAATTAATTTTCTAATGCACCTCTCTATATTAAATATTTATACCTCAGCCTCCTTTGAAATCAAAATATAGGCTTGTGGGAAATCATATCTTGAATTCATAAACTCAAAAGGAATAGTTACAAATCCGTTTATTCCTTTGTAAAGCTATTCTCCCACTGCATATATATACTGTGTTTTCATTGGTTTAAAGTTTAATCCTCAGCCTTCCCTGCTGTCACGGTGCTGCAGTTCCACCACCGTTCTCTGGATGAAGCCTGAGAGTTTATATTCAGTCTGGGAGGAAATTAGTAGACCGGAAATTCCCCATTGGCTTCACTAGTTTTGGGTGAACTTTCACATTGACTGATGCGATGGAATTTGGGATTTCACTACATGAAAGATCTTGCTATTGGAATTCACCTGTCTGGATCTGCACTGGCAGCATGAGAATTCACCTGTCTGGATCTGCACTGGCAGCAGGGGAATTCACCTGTCTGGATCTGCACTGGCAGCAGGAGAATGCAGCTGTCTGGATCTGCACTGGCAGCAGGAGAATGCACCGGTCTGGATCTGCACTGGCAGCAGGAGAATGCACCTGTCTGGATCTGCACTGGCAGCAGGAGAATGCACCTGTCTGGATCTGCACTGGCAGCAGGAGAATGCACCTGTCTGGATCTGCACTGGCAGCAGGAGAATGCGCCTGTCTGGATCTGCACTGGCAGCAGGAGAATGCACCTGTCTGGATCTGCACTGGCAGCAGGGTCCCAGAAGGGACTGGTTTTGTTTAATGCAGATGCTTTCGCACTAAGGTTGTCCTGACCGTGATCAGTTTTCTGTTGAAACATTTTCCAGCCATGCGATACAAATCTACGGCACAGGGAGTTCTTCATAAGTCTCCCCAGTAATAGTATTGAGAATGTAAAGAGCAGAATCTCTGACTCCATCTTGCTGAAGGCAGTAAATGCTGCAATTACAGGAACCCATTTCCCCAACATTTTCCCCCGAATCCTCCCCCTCATGTGACCAGACACTGCACAGCTTCAGCGTCTGCACATTTTATATGCAGAAGGCTCGTCGGATATATCTTGGATATACTGGAAATAAAATAAAGATCTGAAAATACATCTGGAAAAAAAAAGATGTTAAAAAAGTGTAATGCGTTGATGCAAACCTCTGCCGACCATAACCCCATGAAGGAGAATAAAGACCCAGGATCCAAGTGAACTCACCTAGGGGCAGCTGGGAGGACAGGTATGCTGCTTCCTGGGCACTGATGTGCGTCCAATCGAAGTCATCGTACGGCTCCTGCTGGTAGTCACACTGGGCGGGGCCATCGTCGAAGGCACAGCCCCCTGAAAGACACCCATCCACAGTCAATCTAACTGCAAAGCGCTTTCTGCTTTCTGCTGCAGTTATTTATACAGCACAGAGAGCCAGATTCAATCAAACACGCTCACTCTGCTGAAGGACATAACACAGTTCCATCAAACCCTCCATATTAATCTGGTGCCTGCTCTCAATAACAGCGGCTCTGCCTGCATATCTGCTGGCTCAGGCAAACAGATTCTTCACAAAGGTTAAGTTCACTTGCTCTTTAAAAAAATGCTCCCACTTCCAGCCCAGGCACACCAAACAACACCCGTTCCAGGTTCTTTGATTTTACAGCCCTAAAGATATAAATTTGATAGAATAGCAACTTTATCCTGATTGAATTTCATATGTCCTTAAGCTAGCAAGCATGTTGGATTGGATCCTAACCTGGGGAGTCATGAAAAACAGAATACAGTACACACATGTCCCAATAACACTGTGCAGTACACACGTCCCAATAACATTGTACAGTACACACGTCCCAATAACACTGTACAGTACACACACGTCCCAATAACACTGTACAGTGCACACGTCCCAATAACACTGTACAGTACACACACGTCCCAATAACACTGTACAGTACACACATGTACCAATAACACTGTACAGTGCACACATGTCCCAATAACACTGTACAGTACACACATGTACCAATAACACTGTACAGTGCACACATGTCCCAATAACACTGTGCAGTACACACGTCCCAATAACACTGTGCAGTACACACGTCCCAATAACACTGTACAGTACACACGTCCCAATAACACTGTACAGTACACACACGTCCCAATAACACTGTACAGTGCACACGTCCCAATAACACTGTGCAGTACACATGTACCAATAACACTGTACAGTGCACACATGTCCCAATAACACTGTGCAGTACACACGTGAGTTTAATATGCAGTGAGGGTGTAAGCATTTAATGTGTAGTGATCGTATAAGAGTTCAATGTGCAGTGAAGATATGAGCTTAATGTGCAGTAAAGGTGCAGTATAAGAGTTTAATGAGTTTAATGTGCAGTGAAGGTGCAGTGTAAGAGTTTAATGTGCAGTGAGCGTGTAAGAGTTTAATGTGCAATGAAAGTGTAAGAGTTCAATGTGCAGTAAAGGTGCAGTATAAGAGTTTAATGTACAGTAAAGGTGCATTATAACAGTTTAATGAGTTGAATGTGCAGTGAGCGTGTAAGAGTTTAATGTGCAGTAAAGGTGCAGTGTAAGAGTTTAATGTGCAGTGAGCGTGTAAGAGTTTAATGTGCAGTGAGCGTGTAAGAGTTTAATGTGCAGTGAGCGTGTAAGAGTTTAATGTGCAGTGAGGGTGTAAGAGTTTAATGTGCAGTGAGGGTGTAAGAGTTTAATGTGCAGTAAAGGTGCAGTATAAGAGTTTAATGAGTTTAATGTGCTGTGAGCGTGTAAGAGTTTAATGTGCTGTAAAGGTGCAGTGTAAGAGTTTAATGTGCAGTGAGGGTGTAAGAGTTTAATGTGCAGTAAAGGTGCAGTATAAGAGTTTAATGAGTTTAATGTGCAGTGAGGGTGTAAGAGTTTAATGTGCAGTGAAAGTGTAAGAGTTTAATGTGCAGTAAAGGTTCAGTATAAGAGTTTAATGTGCAGTGAGCGTGTAAGAGTTTAATGTGCAGTGAGGGTGTAAGAGTTTAATGTGCAGTAAAGGTGCAGTATAAGAGTTTAATGTGCAGTGAAAGTGTAAGAGTTTAATGTGCAGTAAAGGTTCAGTATAAGAGTTTAATGTGCAGTGAGCGTGTAAGAGTTTAATGTGCAGTGAGGGTGTAAGAGTTTAATGTGCAGTGAGGGTGTAAGAGTTTAATGTGCAGTAAAGGTGCAGTATAAGAGTTTAATGAGTTTAATGTGCTGTGAGGATATTATAGCGTAATGTACAGGTGGAAGATGCTGACTCCACAGGCCACAGGGCTTGTCTGTCACAGCCGTCGTACATCAGATATGCGTGTGAATGAAATGGCGTCATAACCAGAGAACAGAAAGGAGCCAAACATCATAGGAAACCCAGCCAGCTTCCCTGAGTAACCCAACCTGCACCTCCCACAGCTCAGCACGGCAGCAATCTCAGCACCCCCCACCTGCACACACCCCCACCCCCCACCTGCACACACCCCCACCCCCCACCTGCACAAACCCCCATCCCCCACCTGCACACACCCCTACCCCCCACCTGCACACACCCCCACCCCCCACCTGCACAAACCCCCACCCCCCACCTGCACAAACCCCCACCCCCCACCTGCACACACCCCCACCCCCCACCTGCACACACCCCCACCCCCCACCTGCACACACCCCCACCCCCCCACCTGCACACCCCCCACCCCCCACCTGCACACACCCCCACCCCCCCACCTGCACACACCCCCACCCCCCCACCTGCACACCCCCCACCCCCCACCTGCACACACCCCCACCCCCCACCTGCACACACCCCCACCCCCCACCTGCACACACCCCCACCCCCCCACCTGCACAAACCCCCACCCCCCACCTGCACACAACCCCACCCCCACCCCCCACCCCCCACCCCCCACCCCCCACCTGCACACAACCCTACCCCCCACCTTCACACACCCCCACCCCCCACCTGCACACACCCCCACCCCCCACCTGCACACACCCCTACCCCCCACCCCCACCTGCACACACCCCTACCCCCCACCTGCACACACCCCCACCCCCCACCTGCACACACTCCCACCCCTCACTTGCACACACCCCCACCCCCCACCTGCACACACCCCCACCCCCCACCTGCACACAATCCCACCCCCCACCTGCACACAATCCCACCCCCCACCTGCACACAATCCCACCCCCCACCTGCACACCACCCCCACCCCCCACCTGCACACAATCCCACCCCCCACCTGCACACCACCCCCACCCCCCACCTGCACACAATCCCACCCCCCACCTGCACACACCCCCACCCCCCACCTGCACACCACCCCCACCCCCCACCTGCACACCACCCCCACCCCCCACCTGCACACACCCCTACCCCCCACCTGCACACACCCCCACCCCCCACCTGCACACACTCCCACCCCTCACTTGCACACACCCCCACCCCCCACCTGCACACACTCCCACCCCTCACTTGCACACACCCCCACCCCCCACCCCCCACCTGCACACACCCCCACCCCCCACCTGCACACAATCCCACCCCCCACCTGCACACACCCCCACCCCCCACCTGCACACAATCCCACCCCCCACCTGCACACACCCCCACCCCCCACCTGCACACCACCCCCACCCCCCACCTGCACACACCCCCCCACCCCCCACCTGCACACACCCCCCCACCCCCCACCTGCACACACCCCCACCCCCCACCTGCACACAATCCCATCCCCCACCTGCACACCCCCCCACCCCCCCACCTGCACAAAGCCCCACCCCCCACCTGCACACACCCCCACTCCCTACCTGCACACACTCCCACCCCCCACACACACCCCCACCCCCCACCTGCACACACCCCCACCCCCCACCTGTACACACCCCCACCCCCCACCTGCACACAGTCCCACCCCCCACCTGCACACACCCCCACCCCCCACCTGCACACACTCCCCTCTCCACTTGCACCCCCAGTGCCTCAGTGTATTCAGTGAGTCTAAGTGTTCAGTACGTTTTAGGGTTCAGTGCGTCTTAGCATTCAGTGAGTCTCAATGTTCAGTGAGTTTTTTTAGTAGTAGTAGTAGTAGTATTTTTTATTCAGTCATCACACACAATACAATAAATATAAACAGTCTAGACAGTATAAACAAGTCAACAATCTATGTATTAGGTAGTGACTGAAAGGCACAGGCAGAAGCATAATTCTTATATATGCCTATCCTACATTCTTATCAATTTAAGCTACCCTCCAAAAATAAAACATAATAATAAAATAAAAATCATTCACAATTGTAACCCTCAAAAATAGCTTTATAAACCATTCTTTAGAAAACCAACAGCGAATTACACATTCTTACATTTATATTAGCATTATTCCATAATTTAACCCCAACAATAGAAATACATCTCCTTTTAATCCCTTTTTTAGCTTTGTGTACAGTAAACTTACAAACATCTCTCAAATCATATTTGCACTCCGGTATTGAAAAAAACCTTTGTACACAGTCTGGGAGTGACTTTGTTTTAGCTCTAAACATGATTAGCATTATTTTATAATAAACCAAATCATTAAATTTCATAACATGGGATTTTATAAACATTGGATTAGTGTGATCATAGTAACTAGCATTATTAGTAATACGTATGACTCGTTTTTGTAGTAAGACTATTGAATTTATAGTCGTTTTAAAGGTCGACCCCCACAATTCCACACAGTAAGATATATAAGGAAGTATAAGTGAGCAATAAATTATATACAAGGCCTTATACAGGATTGCTATTGACTTTGAAATCTTTCCTTTAATATAGTCAATATGTTGTTTCCATGTTAATTTATGATCAATCACAACCCCTAAGAATTTTGTCTAAAAAACTCTTTCAATTTCAACATCACAGATTTTTAATTCAATATCCCCATCAATTTATTTTTGATTACCAAAAACCATAAATTTAGTTTTTTTAATATTGAGAGACAATTTATTAACATCAAACCAAGTTTTGAGAATTTCCAGCTCCCTTTCAATAGCATACAAAAGTTCCTTTAAATTTTTCCCAGAGCAAAATAGATTTGTATCATCTGAAAAAATGACAAATTTTAACATTTCAGTAACATTGCAAACATCATTAATATAAAGTAAGAAAAGTTTTGGACCAATCACCGATCCCTGGGGTACCCCACAGGTGACCTTCCTAAATCCTGACACAGTCTCATTAATTTGCACACATTGCTGTTTATTTTCCAAGTAGCTCTCCAGCCAAGAGTAAGCTATACCTCTTATTCCATACTTTTCTCAATAATTGGCTGTGATCTATAGTATCAAAAGCCTTCTGTAGGTCAATATAAATACCAATAGAACACTCATCATTTTCAACTGCCTTTGTTATTTCTTCTACCATCTCCATTACTGCATATGTAGTAGTTCTATTTTCCCTAAATCCATACTGGTGTTCACTCAAAAATTCATATTTACTAATGAAGAGATCCAATTGTTTCACAAATAATTTCTCTAATATTTTTGAAAATTGAGGAAGAAGGGACACCGGTCTATAATTATCCATGTAGTGCTTATCTCCATTTTTAAATATTGATATTATCTTTGCTGATTTCATATTATTAGGAAAAACACCTCTTTGAAAAGACAGATTACATATATAGGTCAGAGGTCTTACAATAAAATCAATTACTTCTTTAATAATTACCATGTCAATGGAATTTATATCAGTTGATGTTTTGTTTTTGAATTTTCTTACAATTTCAATTATATCCGTTTCATTTACCCCATAAAGGAACATAGAACTGACATTACCATTAATCAGATTATCAAACAAATATTTTTTATCATCAGGCACAACAATTTTGCTGGCCAAAGTAGTGCCAACACCCACAAAATAGTCATTGAAATCATCAACAATGCTTTTTATATTGTCCACTGTAGCATCAGAGCTATTTAAAAAATAACTTGGAAATTCAGATTTATAAGAGCTATTCCGAATAATATGATTAATTACTTTTCAAGTCCTTTGAATGTTGTTTTTACTCTCCTCTAATATTTTATTGTAGTATTTCTTCTTCTGTAATCTCATAATGGAAATCAATCTATTCTTATACAACTTATATTTTTCTTCACTTTCACTGGTTCTCAATTGTAAATATTTCTTATAAAGTAAATTTTTCTTTTTGCATGCCCTTTGCAGACTTTTTGTCATCCATGGCTTTCCTTTATATTTATCCTTCAACCAGCACTTTCTAATAGGACAATGTTTGTTATAGAACTCTATGAATGTGAACAAAAATGCATCATAGGCCTGATTAGGATCATCAACATACACCTCATCCCAGCTGTAATTTATAAGGTCCATCTTTAAGGCTTCAATTCTTTCTGGTGTCCTTATTCTTACTAATTTACAAGAAGGCTCACTCACACCAACTGAACATTTAACCTTTAAATTATGTGAAATCACAAAAATAGGAAGATGATCACTGATATCACTTAAAAACAAACCACTTGTTGCTTGGTCATGAACATTAGTAAAAATGTTATCAATAAGTGTGGCACTTTCTTTAGTTATCCTACTAGGTTTATCAATAAGGGGCCAGAGACCAAAACTAAACATTACATTACAAAAGTCTGTTGTTAGTTTTTATGTTCATTATATTTTAACAAGTCTATATTAAAGTCACCACAAACAAAAAGTGATTTCTTATGACATACTTTCCCAAAAATATCAACTATGGTATTCATAAATTGATCAATGCAAGAACCAGGCGTTCTATATATGCAACTCAAAATTATACTCTTAAATTTAGTAGAATGAATTTCAATTGTCAAACTCTCCATGATATCATTAACAATTGTACTGTCAATTACCTTACACTGAAAATCTTTCTGTACATAAAAGGCAACGCCACCACCCCTTTGATTTATCCGGTTTACATTAAAATTGTCATACCCTTCTAACACAAAATCAGCACCCTTTTCATTTGTTAACCAAGTCTCACTTATGGCAATGACCTGAAATGTATGGTTTAATGATTTTACATAATCTTTGATTTGAACAAAATTCGTATAGAGGCTTCTGCTGTTAAAATGTATGATTGAAAAACCCTCCAAATTAAGACTATTAAACAGATTCTCAGAATAATATTCAGAATTTGATTTGTAATCATTATAAAAATTTACCTCAGGATCAATGTTATTTTCAAAACTAAATGATTTATGTTCAGTCAAATTTAGAAAACTTAAAAAAAAGAGATTTAACTCTTATTAACTCCTCACATTTTTTCTTGTTACATATATTCTCAACTAAGGAATTTTCATTCTCAGAGAGATCACTACTCTCAGTTTCTTCAATAAGAAAATGGAAAACTTCATCTGTCATTTTATGAAGAAAAAAAGTGGTTTAGAAATAAGATTTGCAAAAATTTTCGTTGCAACCCGACCCCATCTACAAACATTGTGACTTATATTGATCCAAATCTCTCAGATTCCGTACCACAACCACCTTGGCTTGCTCTGGTGGTCCATTTAACCTTATAAACACTTTTCCATTCCTTGTCCATGTTGCTTGTATTTTGTTTTGCTTTCTGAGGATACGGCCATTCATAGCAATTTCAGCATTTTTCTTCATCAGGTGCTCATTTACATATACCCCAGTACCCTTAAGTTTTTTGGACTGTCTCAACACTTCAACCTTATACTTTCGATTTGCAAACCGGACAACAATCGTAGGCTTGTTTTTTTTATCCTTGCGTGGGAGAATGTTACAGGCTGAAATTTGCTGTCTCTCTAGCTGAATGTTCTTACCGCTCAGGAATTTAACCACTTGTTGCTCTAAAGTGTGCAGCTCCTCAAGTGGTGCGTCCTCACCTTCTCGGTCACCGGCTGCAGCCCTGGCATAGCTGCGATGTTTGGTATCCAGCCCAGTGATGATAAGGTCATCCGCACGGGAGTACTGCTCCAAGTCGTCAATCCTTTGTTCCAGCAGTTCAATCCTCTGGTCCCTTTGGTTGATTGTAACCCTCAGCTCATGGACCTCCTCCATTAGACCCATGAGGTTAACTTGCTATTTTACCACTTTGCTGATCTCCTCAGACATAAAATTGAGGGATTTTTTAATCTCTTCTAATTCCTCTGCCAGCTTTTTGGTTGTAATCGCCATCTTTTTTCAAGAAGGTCACAAAAAAGAAGAAAAAATACTAAATTCTGGGTAAGCTTAAGGAAATACTGCTCTGTTGCCAATCACCATGTGCTCCCAGGCCCTTAACAATGTCCTTGATCAAAAAAACACCAAATTGACACAATTTCCAAAAAATGGGAGTAAAACATTGCTGTGCCATCAGCAATGATTCAATTTTGAATGGATGGCACCATATTTTGGTGATTTCTGAAGGATTGCAGTGAGACTCTGAACAGGGGAAAGGCAGTGACAGTGGCAGCCATCTTGGATTTAGGCAGCCATCTTGGTGTGTGTGTTTAGTGTTCAGTGCATCTCAGCGTTCAGTGAGTCTCAGTGTTCAGTAAGTTTTAGTGTTCAGTGCATCTCAGCGTTGAGTGAGTCTCAGTGTTCCATGCATCTCAGTGTTGTGTGAATCTTAGTGTTCAGTGTGACTTAGTGTTGAGTGAGTCTTAGTGTTCAGTGTGTCTCAGTGGTCATTGAATCTCTGTGTTCTATGTTCAGTGTGACTTAGTGTTGAGTGAGTCTTAAGTGTTCAGTGTGTCTAAGTCAGTGGTCTCCAACCCTGGTCCTGGAGAGCTACAGGGTTTGCTGGTTTTTGTTTTCACCTTAAAATCACCACCCAGTTGAGACCCAAGACACCAGGTGAGTTGAGTTAACTGTGTAATCAACTGTTCTTATTGATTCATGAAGTGCAGAGTCACTCCAGGACCAGGGTTGGAGACCACTGGTCTAAGTGCTCAGTGCGAATCAGTGTTCAGTGCTTCTCTGTGTTCAGTGCTCAAAATCACTTTCCCTACAAGGACACAGGGTTAAATGATTTGCATGCTAATCTAAAGACTCAAACTCTGCTAATGAAAAAATTGTCTGTAGTTCATTTACATAATACAATAATTATTGTGGCTGATAAACCTCAAGGGCAAACAGTGTTCACCTCTGTTGATGAAATTGGGTTAAGAGCTTCATCAGCACACAGCCATAGCGAGACTATTCTTACACAGGAAAGAGCCGCGCTGTGCGGTCATAGAGACTGCTCTTATACAGGGAAGAGCTGCTCAGTGCTGTCATAGAGACTGCTCTTATACAGGGAAGAGCTGCTCAGTGCAGTCATAGAGACTGCTCTTACACAGGGAAGAGCCGCGCTGTGCGGTCATAGAGACTGCTCTTATACAGGGAAGAGCTGCTCAGTGCTGTCATAGAGACTGCTCTTACACAGGGAAGAGCAGCTCAGTGCAGTCATAGAGACTGCTCTTACACAGGGAAGAGCCGCGCTGTGCGGTCATAGAGACTGCTCTTACACAGGGAAGAGCTGCTCAGTGCGGTCATAGAGACTGCTCTTACACAGGGAAGAGTCGCGCTGTGCGGTCACAGAGACTGCTCTTATACAGGGAAGAGCTGCTCAGTGCTGTCATAGAGACTGCTCTTACACAGGGAAGAGCTGCTCAGTGCTGTCATAGAGACTGCTCTTATACAGGGAAGAGCTGCTCTCTGTGGTCATAGAGACTGCTCTTACACAGGGAAGAGCAGCACAGTGCGGTCACAGAGACTGCTCTTACACAGGGAAGAGCAGCTCAGTGCAGTCATAGAGACTGCTCTTACACAGGGAAGAGCCGCGCTGTGCGGTCATAGTGACTGCTCTTACACAGGGAAGAGCTGCTCAGTGCGGTCATAGAGACTGCTCTTACACAGGGAAGAGCTGCTCAGTGCTGTCATAGAGACTGCTCTTATACAGGGAAGAGCAGCACAGTGCGGTCACAGAGACTGCTCTTACACAGGGAAGAGCTGCTCTCTGTGGTCATAGAGACTGCTCTTACACAGGGAAGAGCTGCTCTCTGTGGTCATAGAGACTGCTCTTACACAGGGAAGGGCCGCACAGTGTGGTCATAGAGACTGCTCTTACACAGGGAAGAGCTGCTCTCTGTGGTCATAGAGACTGCTCTTACACAGGGAAGAGCCGCACAGTGTGGTCATAGAGACTGCTCTTACACAGGGAAGAGCCGCACAGTGTGGTCATAGAGACTGCTCTTACACAGGGAAGAGCCGCACAGTGTGGTCATAGAGACTGCTCTTACACAGCTTTCCCATAAAAAAGATGTTTAGTACGGACCCTCAGCTCATTTCATTCAGAAGTGACGTGACTCATACCACAATCTGGCTGGCAGACTACTTTTCCAGAGCGCATATTTCTAAACACTCCAATTTCATATTTTAGCCACTCAAGATAAACACAACAGGGTTAGAGACAAATGCTCCTTAAAAATAATTCCATGGGGCATCTGTGAATTAATTTAGCAAAGTCGACGCAGCTCTAAAACAGTGTTGGAACCAGTCGGAGCTGAGTTACACACTATCGCTTGTTTCCTGAATGACTTGAGCGTTTCAGTCCCAGCAGAGAGATGCCTGAGGGCTGCAGCTCTTCATTAATCTGGAGAAATCTTCCAATAAATTTTAAATATGATAGAGGGCCTTTGAGGGATATCTGTAATACAGGGATACCCGTGACACAGCCACATCTATGACGCCGGGCCTTGGAGGGATATCCACGACACAGGCACATCTATGACACAGGCCCTTGGAGGGATATCCGCGACACAGGTGCATCTATGATGCAGGGCCTTGGAGGGATACCCGTGACACAGGCACATCTATGACGCAGGGCCTTGGAGGGATATCTATGACACAGGCACATCTATGACGCAGGGTCTTGGAGGGATATCCGTGACACAGGCACATCTATGACGCAGGCCCTTGGAGGGATACCGGCGACACAGGCACATCTATGACGCAGGCCCTTGGAGGGATATCCACGACACAGGCACATCTATGACGCAGGGCCTTGGAGGGATACCGGCGACACAGGCACATCTATGACGCAGGCCCTTGGAGGGATACCCGTGACACAGGCACATCTATGACGCAGGGCCTTGGAGGGATACCGGCGACACAGGCACATCTATGACGCAGGCCCTTGGAGGGATATCCACGACACAGGCACATCTATGACGCAGGGCCTTGGAGGAATACCGGCGACACAGGCACATCTATGACGCAGGCCCTTGGAGGGATACCGGCGACACAGGCACATCTATGACGCAGGGCCTTGGAGGAATACCGGCGACACAGGCACATCTATGATGCAGGGCCTTGGAGGGGTATCCGTGACACAGGCACATCTATGACGCAGGCCCTTGGAGGGATACCGGCGACACAGGCACATCTATGACGCAGGGCCTTGGAGGGGTATCTAGCCGCTGTACAGCATTGATCAGTAAGGCTCCTGAGGTGATATGAGAGTTTAGAACAGGCTCTCCTGCACTTTCCAATGTCACATTCCCCACAGCTGATTCATGCTCTTTGCCACTCTCACACTTTTTTATACTTTTTGGTGCTGTTTTAGACTCACTGACGCTCTTACACTATTTAATGATCTATGACACACTCTTTCACTGTTTTATGACTTTGGATGCTCTCTTATGGAGTTTTATTATCGCTGATGCTGTTACACTGTTTTATGATATTTCATGCTGTTTCACTCTGTTTTATGATCATTGATGCTGTTACACTATTTTATGATCTTTGCTGCTGTTACACTGTTTTATTATCTTTGATGCTGTTATGCAGTTTTATGATTTTGAGGCTGTTATGCAGTTTTATGATCTTTGATGCTGTTACACTGTTTTATGATCTTTGATGCTGTTATTCAGTTTTATGATCTTTGAGGCTCTTCCCAGAATTGCTAATACTTTGTCCCATGACACAAACACTGCTGTTTCCATTGTAACTTCAAGGAACATTAACAAGTCCATTAGGACAGCTCAGCCCCCTGGCCAATCAGAGAAGAGCAGGAGAATTTGAGGGTTGTTTCAGTCCCCAGGCTGGGAACAGCGATAGAGGTCTGAAAAGTCCTGCTTTTCTGGGGAACCCCAGGTTTTTTGGGGGTCTCCTGAGTGCACCCAAGTTTGGACAACTGTGTAGATGCTACTCTCTCTCAACAATACCCCCGGCCCCCAATACCCCCCCAGCTGCATGGGAATTAAGGGCTTTACTGGCTGATTTCTGAATGAAATGCACAAGTGACACACTGACAAACAGAACGTCCTCCGCCTGCTTGTCTTCTTTACACTCACCCAATGGAGGAGGAAAAAGCCGCAGGTCTGAAGCAGAAGCAACGCTAATGATCCACATACTGGTGCTCATTCACAACAAACCCCTTAGTCAACAGAATTCAAACTTTGTGTTTTGTAAATTCGGGATCCTTTCCATCAGGATGTGATTTTTGTGCCTATTATGTGGAGAGGGTGAAATTATGCAGAGATAATGCAAGGTGACATTAGCCTGTCACTGAGCACGCTCTGTCCTGCATGCCAAGCATTGTCCATCAGGCCATCTCCGAGGGCAACCATCAAAGCCACACCCACCATAGGCTCCGCCCAGGATTGGCTAACAGGAGCACCACCTGCCACACAGGATAAAGCGAAACGGCTTTGCTTAAAGTGAAAATCTTGATGAAAGCCTGGTAAGAGGGATCGGTCAGGAGAACCACCCCCTCCTCTTGACCACTAATCTTCTGACTTGTATCTCAGTGCTGCTGTTTTAAAGCAATGGAACTGATAAAAGCAAACATGCAAGCTTCCTAAATCTTAATTAAAGCTCAGCTAAAGCTGCTCTTTTCAGTCTTCAGCTGAAAGCTGGATTCCTCCCCCAGACCAGATCGCGGGTGGGAGGGGCATTGGGCATTGGACAAACACACACACCAAAAGCACACGTACACACACACTCACTCACTCACACACACGCACACAAACACACACATATACACACACACTCACACACACGCATGCACGCGCACACACACACACACAAACACACACACACACACACTCACTCTCACACACACACTCACACACACATGCACACACTCACACACGCACTCTCTTGCTCGCACACACGCACGCGCACACACACACACACACACACACACTTTATTTGGCAGATGAATATGAGGTGAAGATGCGCCCTATCCCTGGCGAGCAGCTCGGCACAGACCTGCTGGCAGACGGTGCGGAAATCTTCAGCGCCAGAGCGACTCCGCGCACATCAAACGCAGTGCATTATGGGACGGCTTGGCGTTACACCAGTGTGCTGTGTGTTGGAAACTGTCTGTCCAAGACTCCCCCTCAAAAGGACAGAGTTCAACACACACATGCACAACCCCCACTCCCTCCACACAAACACACACACGCACATATGCACAACCCCCACTCCCCCACACACACACGCACATACATACACAACCCCAACTCCCTCCACACACACAAACACACGCATATATGCACAACCCCCACTCCCCCACACACACAAACACACACACGCACATACATGCACAACCCCCACTCCCTCCACATGCACACAAACACACGCACACACATACATGCACAACCCCCACTCCTTCCACACGCACACAAACACACGCACACACATACATGCACAACTCCCACACCCACCACATACACACACACATGCACAACCCCTACACCCTCCACACATACAAACACACAAACACACGCATACATGCGCAAACAAGAGCATGCATGCACATACATACGCATATGCACACACATGCATCCACACACATACACACACACACTTCTCTGGCTAACACACAAATTCACAGACACACAAGGACACCTCATCCAGTGAACACACACATCCTGTAAGACATGCGCATCCAGCAGGAGCACAGATGTGACTCAAAGCAGATGAGCAGGAGAGCAATGTAAAGACCTGAGTTTGGAAACCTCTCTTCCTGTCATTCCGGGGCACAGTATGCATTTAGGAATATAGACACACCATGTCCACAGCCAAGTGTCTGGGAGGTTTCTAGCATGTCAGCTCCATGCCCATAGGACACCAGCTTTAACAGCCTTGTGGGTGAGCCACTGTCAGTAAAATATCATAGTGTATGTGTGAACTGTCATAACATGTCATGTCAAATTAAATCTCAGACAAGACCTCCTCTTTTTGAGTCATTACAACCTCCAGGACATCAACATAAACTTGATAATACTGACTGGCTGAAATAAGTAACTTCCTACAAGAGGGATTAGCACTAACCTTGGATATACCATAAATAGGATGGATATACTTCCCCCTTTCTTGATTTCACAATATTTTTCATAATAATTTTGCAAAAAAAAAAGTTTACAAGAATAAATGACCAAAACAGCATTCCAAGCAGCCAACCCTCTGGAGAGAATTTTATCAAAACCTTTTTTAGTCAAATGTGAAAGAAAGGACACAAATGGGGTAACTGACTAAGAAATGACTCTAGAATTAAGGAAGACGACTCAGCGAATCTACCAGAGCTGCAGTAGAGAGTACCTCCACTTTCCTAAAATACCATATAACATTCAATACTGAACTTCTGCTGGGATCCACTGTGTTTCAGTGCTGAGGGATAGAAGATCTCCTGGGATCCACAGTGTTTCAGTGCTGAGGGATAGAAGATCTTCTGGGACCCACAGTGTTTCAGTGCTGAGGGATAGAAGATCTTCTGGGATCCACAGTGTTTCAGTGCTGAGGGATAGAAGATCTCCTGGGATCCACTGTGTTTCAGTGCTGAGGGATAGAAGATCTTCTGGGATCCACAGTGTTTCAGTGCTGAGGGATAGAAGATGTCCTGGGATCCACAGTGTTTCAGTGCTGAGGGATAGAAGATCTCCTGGGATCCACTGTGTTTCAGTGCTGAGGGATAGAAGATCTTCTGGGATCCACAGTGTTTCAGTGCTGAGGGATAGAAGATGTCCTGGGATCCACAGTGTTTCAGTGCTGAGGGATAGAAGATCTCCTGGGATCCACTGTGTTTCAGTGCTGAGGGATAGAAGATCTCCTGGGATCCACTGTGTTTCAGTGCTGAGGGACAGAAGATCTTCTAAGATATTTGGTTAAAGGATCCCCATCCACAATTAAAGAAAGCCTAGATGCATAGTGCATACCAGTGATTCCCTCCTAACCAAAATAATGACTTTATGAAATTCCTTCAGCAAAAGTAATTTTTTTACAATGTATTTTGCTATGTGATAACATATATCTGCACAATTCCTAAACAAAAAGTAATTGCCAAAAAATAATTGTTTTGAACCAGACAAATCCAACAGGCTGAAAAAGAATGATTCAACCTACAAACAATTTTACTGGCTTTACTTGTGCCAAGTTTCCATGGTGATGAGAGCCAACTGAAAATGTGTGGACTGAGTGACTTAAAAAGGCCTTTTTTTGCAGAAACACAACACCTAACATGCCAAGAAAGGGGTCGGGAAATGACTGCAGAGGATAACAGAGCCTTTTCAAAAGACACCTCTTAATACAAAGACATAACAACCCTCTTTATCTCATCACACGCTAAGACGAGGCTCCTAGCTCAGCCTGCTTGTCTGCGTGCGTCTCCTCGCTTGTTTAACCTGTCGCACTTCCATGCTTCCACACTATCATACATTATCTTTTATAAACAAAAGAGCAGGAGAAGCCAGCCAGCAGCCTATCATTAGGGACAAAGGAGAGGCAGACCCAGCATTTTTTCGGGCACAAATAGAGATTTCTGCTTTAATTAGCATATTCCACAGCCATGCAGCACAACATGCAGAGAACGGGTTGGCCGCTTTAGAGAGACGGAGCACGTCTGCTCATGAATATTAATGAAGGCGGTTAACATGTGAAGCACAGCCAATGGGCTGGAGCCCTGCTCCGCGGGGGTGTGGGGGCCGTTAGGAGGGAACGGGCCGGAAGCTGTGTCCCGCTGTGGAGGCGCGAGAGGAGAGGCGGCGGGAGGGAACTCACAAAAACGCATCAGCAGGAACGCATCAGCGGGAACGAGGCGGAGGCACAGTGTGCGCTGACACCAAGAGAATCCTGCCCCACAGTTACTCAGTTTTATTCTGCTGTTCCCAAGAGGAACTGAGAGCAGGTATTGAGCAGGTATAGAGATGGTATAGGGCAGGTGTTTTGGCAGTTTTGAGCAGGTATAGAGATGGTATATGGCAGGTGTTTTGGCAGTTTTGAGCAGGTATAGAGATGGTATAGGGCAGGTGTTTTGCCAGTATTGAGCAGGTACAGAGATGGTATAGGGCAGGTATTTTGCCAGTGTTGAGCAGGTATAGAGATGGTATAGGGCAGGTATTTTGCCAGTATTGAGCATGTGTAAAGATGGTATAGGGCAGGTATTTTGGCAGTTTTGAGCAGGTGTAGAGATGGTATAGGGCAGGTGTTTTACCAGTATTGAGCATGTATATAGATGGTATAGGGCAGGCGTTTTGCCAGTATTGAGCAGGTATAGAGATGGTATAGGGCAGGTGTTTCGCCAGTATTGAGCAGGTATAGAGATGGTATAGGGCAGGTGTTTGCCAGTATTGAGCATGTGTAGAGATGGTATAGGGCAGGTATTTTTCCAGATTTGAGCAAGTATAGAAATGGTATAGGTCAGGTATTTTGCCAGTTTTGAGCAAGTATACTCCACTCTACAGCAGCAGGGCGCCTTGTACCCCCTCCCACCCGTGCAAAGGGATCACAGAGCTTCTCCACCCTAGCTCCCCAGTGGTGGAACGAACTCCCCGTCCAAACCTCTCACTCACTACCCATCTTCCGCCGTGGTCTGAAGACTCATCTCTTCAGACTATACCTGGACTAACTACCACCACTCTGTATATTTCACTCTAAATCCACCCCCCAGAATAGTGTTCACTGTGTGAACTAAACTGTGTTCTTGGCTAGAAATAGCTGTACAAAATAAGTATTGTATCTTATTGAACCTGTGTTTTGTAGTTGTCCATGACCATGAAATGCACTTTTTGTACGTTGCTTTGGATAAAAGCGTCTGCCAAATAAATGTATGGTAATGTAAATGCAAGATATAGAGATGGTATAGGGCAGGTATTTTGCCAGTACTGAGCAGATACTATGAACATATATTGCTGGCATTCAATCAATATTGAGCAGGCAGGGAACAAGTGTATGATTACACATTCCTGAAGAATAATTATCTTTATCTATATAGTCTACATATGGTAGCAGACACAACCTAAATTAGATGTGCTTTTTTCATTAAGACTGAATCTTCATATTCATATTCTGATTCATATACAATGATGCATTTCATGCGTGAGACAAAAAGGTTTGTGCAGAAAAACATTTACAGATGGAAGCAGCCACATGCTCTGTCATTCTGTTATTTTCTTATTTAATGAACTAAAATTTGGAATCAATAAGGGAGATGATTCAATTAACTTTCACATCTAATAAACCAATGTTTCTCATGTTTAGGGTTACGCATTTAATGATTGTTTTCCAAGGTATGAAGGTACTGTGCTCTGAGTGAGGTCTTAAGCTAATTAGTAAATTTTTCTTTACTGGGCTGCATTACGTGCACACACCTGCAGATGGAGATACTCTTCCAAATCTCCAGAGGGACAGGTATGGGCCCACAGCACCCCAGGCTCCACCCAGGCAGCACCCTAACTCTGACTGGGTCGGGTCGAAGGGACTGGAGCTGCTCACCTGTAATCAGGGCAGTCTGCACACCTGCACTAGGGCTGCACACCTGTATCAGGGCAGTCTGCACACCTGTATCAGGTCTGCACACCTGTATCAGGGCAGTCTGCACACCTATAATCAGGCCAGTCTGCACATCTGTATCAGGGCTGCACACCTGTATCAGGCCAGTCTGCACATCTGTATCAGGGCAGTCTGCACACCTGTATTAGGGCTGCACACCTGTATCAGGCCAGTCTGCACACCTGTACCAGGGCAGTCTGCACATCTGTATCAGGGCAGTCTGCAAACTTGTATCAGGGCTGTCTGCACACCTGTACCAGGGCAGTCTGCACATCTGTATCAGGGCAGTCTGCAAACTTGTATCAGGGCTGCACACCTGTATCAGGGCTGCACACCTGTATAAGGCCAGTCTGCACATCTGTAATCAGGCCAGTCTGCACACCTGAAATCAGGGAAGTCTGCACACCTGAAATCAGCGCAGTCTGCACACCTGTATCAGGCCAGTCTGCACATTTGTATCAGGCCAGTCTGCACACCTGTATTAGGGCTGCACACCTATATCAGGCCAGTCTGCACACCTGTAATCAGGCCAGTCTGCACACCTGAAATCAGGGAAGTCTGCACACCTGAAATCAGCGCAGTCTGCACACCTGTATCAGGCCAGTCTGCACATCTGTATCAGGGCAGTCTGCACACCTGTATTAGGGCTGCACACCTGTATCAGGCCAGTCTGCACACCTGTACCAGGGCAGTCTGCACATCTGTATCAGGGCAGTCTGCAAACTTGTATCAGGGCTGTCTGCACACCTGTACCAGGGCAGTCTGCACACCTGTATCAGGGCAGTCTGCAAACTTGTATCAGGGCTGCACACCTGTATCAGGGCTGCACACCTGTATAAGGCCAGTCTGCACATCTGTAATCAGGCCAGTCTGCACATCTGTAATCAGGCCAGTCTGCACACCTGAAATCAGGGATGTCTGCACACCTGAAATCAGCGCAGTCTGCACACCTATATCAGGCCAGTCTGCACACCTGTAATCAGGCCAGTCTGCACACCTGAAATCAGGGAAGTCTGCACACCTGAAATCAGCGCAGTCTGCACACCTGTATCAGGCCAGTCTGCACATCTGTATCAGGCCAGTCTGCACACCTGTATTACGGCAGTCTGCATGCCTGTATCATGGAAGTCTGCACACCTGTATCAGGCCAGTCTGCACACCTGAAATCAGGGCAGTCTGCACACCTGTATCAGGGCAGTCTGCACATCTATAATCAGGGCAGTCTGCACATCTGTATCAGGGCTGCACACCTGTATCAGGCCAGTCTGCACATCTGTATCAGGGCAGTCTGCACACCTGTATTAGGGCTGCACACCTGTATCAGGCCAGTCTGCACACATGTATCAGGGCAGTCTGCACACCTGAAATCAGGGAAGTCTGCACACCTGTATCAGGGCAGTCTGCACATCTATAATCAGGCCAGTCTGCACATCTGTATAAGGGCAGTCTGCTTATCTGTATCAGGGCTGCACACCTGTATCAGGCCAGTCTGCACACCTGCGTCAGGGCTGTCTGCACACCTGTATCAGGCCAGTCTGCACACCTGCGTCAGGGCTGTCTGCACACCTGTATCAGGGCAGTCTGCACACCTGTATCAAGGCTGTTTGCACACCTGTATCAGGGCAGTCTGCACACCTGTATCAGGGCAGTCTGCACACCTGTATCAGGCCAGTCTGCACATCTGTATAAGGGCAGTCTGCTTATCTGTATCAGGGCTGCACACCTGTATCAGGCCAGTCTGCACACCTGCGTCAGGGCTGTCTGCACACCTGTATCAGGCCAGTCTGCACACCTGCGTCAGGGCTGTCTGCACACCTGTATCAGGGCAGTCTGCACACCTGTATCAGGGCTGCACACCTGTATCAGGCCAGTCTGCACACCTGTATCAGGGCTGCACACCTGTATCAGGCCAGTCTGCACACCTGTATCAGGGCAGTCTGCACACCTGTATCAAGGCCGTTTGCACACCTGGATCAGGGCAGTCTGCACATGTGTAGGTATTTATTGAAGGTGACAAATTGTCAGTGCTTAGTGCATTCACCTTTCACAGTGATTACTGCCTGTTTGGCACTGATACCACCAGCTTATGCAACACCTCATCTTCCATTTCACCCCAGCACTTTCCCAACACTACACACCTCATCTTCCATTTCACCCCAGCACTTTCCCAACACTACACACCTCATCTTCCATTTCACCCCAGCACTTTCCCAGCACTTCCCACCTCATCTTCCATTTCACCCCAGCACTTGCTAAACACTTCACACCTCATCTTCCATTTCATCCCAGAACTTTCCCAACACTACACACCTCATATTCCATTTCACCCAGGCACTTTCCCAACACTTCCCACCTCATCTTCCATTTCACCCCAGCACTTGCTCAACACTTCACACCTCATCTTCCATTTCACCCCAGCACTTTCCCAACACTACACACCCCATCTTCCATTTCACCCCAGCACTTTCCCAACACTTCCCACCTCATCTTCCATTTCATCCCAGCACTTTCCCAACACTACACACCTCATATTCCATTTCACCCAGGCACTTTCCCAACACTTCCCACCTCGTCTTCCATCTCACCCCAGCACTTTCCCAACACTACACACCCCATCTTCCATTTCACCCCAGCACTTTTCCCAACACTTTTAACCTCATCTTCCATTTCACCCCAGCACTTTCCCAACACTTCCCACCTCATCTTCCATTTCACCCAGGCACTTTCCCAACACTACACACCTCATCTTCCATTTCACCCCAGCACTTTCCCAACACTACACACCTCATCTTCCAACACAAATGATCTGTAGATGTTTGGCCTTTTACCTCCCCCAGTACTCAGTAATGTATTCTTGAAAAAGAACTATAATTGGAGTATCATAATTGCATTATTCCTTGATAAATAATGAAAACAACTTGGTTGTGTCTTCAGACTATGTGTCCCCACTGTGTTTCAGCTCAGAGAGCACAATATTGAATTTCTGCTAGTACAGTATCTCTGCATAATTTCTACACACTGTAAAGCTACAGTTTACTTCAGAAAGAGAGAGTGTGTGAGTGTGTGGCACACACATATGTGCCCACACATGCAGGCATGCACACACACATGCAGACATGCACACACACACACACGCAGGCATGCACACACACATGCAGACATGTACGCACACATGCACACACACATGCAGGCATGTAAGCACACATGCAGACATGCACACACACATGCAGACATGCACATACACACGTGCTAGCATGTACACATACATGCAGACATGCACACACACATGCACACTCCAGAAGTGGTGACTGGGGAAATGTTAGGGCTGTTGGCCGGTCCATAGCTCACAGTCATCGATTCATTGACTGACAACAGCAGTTACAGTGCACTAAAGTGTGCAACGAGGACAGGAAGTCAATTAAGATGCTGTGGGTTAAGCAGCCATCAGCCACACTCAGGTGCAGAAGCCATAACAGCACATCACAGCAACCACAACCGCAACCACAACACAACCGCTGAGCAACTACTGAGCACATCACAGCAACCACATCCACTGAGCACATCACAGAAACCACATCCACTGAGCACATCACAGCAACCACAACCGCAACCACAACACAACCACTGAGCAACTACTGAGCACATCACAGCAACCACATCCACTGAGCACATCACAGAAACCACATCCACTGAGCACATCACAGCAACCGCAACCACTGAGCACATCTTAGCAACCACAACACAACCGCTGAGCACATCACAGCAACCACATCCACTGAGCACATCACAGAAACCACATCCACTGAGCACATCACAGCAACCGCAACCACTGAGCACATCACAGCAACCACATCCACTGAGCACATCATAGCAACCACAACACAACCGCTGAGCACATCACAGCAACCACATCCACTGAGCACATCACAGAAACCACATCCACTGAGCACATCACAGCAACCGCAACCACTGAGCACATCACAGCAACCACATCCACTGAGCACATCACAGCAACCACAACACAACCGCTGAGCACATCACAGCAACCACATCCACTGAGTACATCACAGCAACCACATCCACTGAGCACATCACAGTAATTGCAACCACAACACAACCACTGAGCAGCAACCACATCTACTGAGCACATCACAGCAACTGCATCCACTGAGCGCATCACAGCAACCAATACACAATGTAATGAGCACAATTCAGCCATAACATAATCTCATGAGTGCTTTTCAGGAAAACTAGTCTTATGTGAAGCACTGAGCATGAACACAGTCATTGTGTTTATGAATATGAGTCCTGTTAAGAATACTGAGCTGTGCTGCCTCCCTGTACATATACAGAGAAGCTCCCGAGGCAGTGTGCTACAGTTTTCCACATCTCTGTGCCACAGCACCACTTCTAAAACAGACCGTCTCATGCATTTCTGCTTTATCAGGCATCTGATCAGAAAAGAGCGGAATTTTGTAAGTTTATTCATCCATGAAGTGTTTTTATTCTTGCAGAGCAGAGGACAAGGCATGAAGGCTGTGCTTCTAGGGCCTTCCCTCACACAGAACCACTCTCCGTTACTAAGCTACACTCACTGAAAGGGCTGTGCTATGCGGTGGGAATGGCCTTTTTAGAAAGTAAATGAAGAGTGTATACATTCTGCTATGCCTTGTAATATAAACCACACAGTAATTAATCAGGACAATTTATTTCATTTTCTACTGCTGAAAAACCTGGAACCATTTACGGTACTATTATTAAATATTCTTTTATCTTCTAAAATTCATAATAGTTATTTATAATACATACTTACACTAATGGAAGCAAACATATTGTGCTACTTGATTTGCTTGCTGAGAAGGCTCTTGTTGTGGTTGGTCCCTCACTGGCTCTTTCCTCATGTATAAATCAGGTATTTACTGAAAAAGCACATTTTATACTTTATCACTGGTGCCACGGTGTTCATATGAATAAAAGATATGCAACCCTATGGAAGCAGAAGCTGGATTCATTATAGATAACAGCAACAGGTCTCCTTGTCTGAAACATAAATATTACATATTTTTCTGTCTGTAATGTAAAAAACTGTTTTATTATTTAATTTTTTACAAATAAAAATTGTGAGAACATAGGCAAATACAAAATATACAAAATAATACATGACAAGCAAAACTTTTACAGACACTCATAGCCTAACAAATGCATACTCTGATCAGAAGAAAGGCCTAATTTAGACATTACTGAAACACTGATCTACAGCCTGTAACATTACTAAACACTGATCTACAGCCTGTAACGTTACTGAAACACTGATCTATAGCCTGTTACATTACTAAACACTGATCTACAGCCTGTAACATTACTGAAACACTGATCTACAGCATGTAACGTTACTGAAACACTGATCTATAGCCTGTAACATTACTAAACACCGATCTACAGCCTGTAACGTTACTGAAACCCTGATCTATGACCTGTAATGTTACTGAAACACTGATCTACAGCCTGTAACGTTACTGAAACACTGATCTACATTACATTACATTCATTTGGCAGATGCTTTTATCCAAAGCGACGTACAAAAACACTGATCTACAGCCTGTAACATTACTGAAACACTGATCTACAGCCTGTAACGTTACTGAAACACTGATCTATAGCCTGTAACATTACTAAACACTGATCTACAGCCGGTAACGTTACTGAAACCCTGATCTATAGCCTGTGACATTACTAAACACGGATCTACAGCCTGTAACATTACTAAACACTGATCTACAGCATGTAACGTTACTGAAACACTGATCTATAGCCTGTAACATTACTAAACACTGATCTACAGCCTGTAACATTACTAAACACTGATCTACAGCCTGTAACGTTACTGAAACACTGATTTACAGCCTGTAACGTTACTGAAACACTGATCTATGACCTATAACGTTACTGAAACACTGATCTATGACCTGTAATGTTACTGAAACACTGATCTACAGCCTGTAATGTTAATAAACACTGATCTACAGCCTGTAACGTTACTAAAACACTGATCTACAGCCTGTAACGTTAATAAACACTGATCTACAGCCTGTAACGTTACTGAAACGCTGATTTACAGCCTGTAACATTACTGAAACACTGATCTACAGCCTATAACGTTACTGAAACACTGATCTATGACCTGTAACCTTACTGAAACACTGATCTACAGCCTGTAACATTAATAAACACTGATCTACAGCCTGTAACGTTACTGAAACACTGATCTATGACCTGAAATGTTACTGAAACACTGATCTACAGCCTGTAACATTACTAAACACTGATCTACAGCCTGTAACGTTAATAAACACTGATCTACAGCCTGTAACGTTACTGAAACACATTGTAAATTGGCCACTTGCACAGAGATTCAGAATGCAGGGGCAGAATACAGGGGCAGAATGCAGGGAATGTGAGTGTGTTCGAGGATGGCCGGTAGGATGGGGGGGCTGGCAGGAGGGAGCGAGGGGCGGTAGAAGGAAGGGGGTTTCAGTAGGATGGGGGGGCTGGTAGGATGGAGCGAGGGGCGGTAGAAGGAAGGGGGTTTCAGTAGGATGGGGGGGCTGGTAGGATGCGGGGGGGGGGGGGGGGGGGGGGGGACTGGCCGGAGGGAAGGGGGGGCTGGCCGGAGGGGGGGAGGGCTGGCCGGAGGGAAGGGGGGCCTGTGTAATAATGTGTTGTACTTCATTGGGCGTGCGCTTGGATCCCACACCAGCACACTCACGCCTCTATTCTCTGAGATTTTACTGCAAGAAGTGAAGTACAAAACCACAACAGTCCCCCTGGGGAAGCTGGACTGAGCTTAAATAAGCTCCACCCCCTCTGCTCTCCCCCACTGGATCATCAGCATCTCCATAACTGCTGGGCCCCCTGGACAACCCTGTCTCTTACAGTGACCTGTGACCACGGCCAACTCAGCATGAGTGAGAGGATGAAGTCGTAACCGGGGGAAACAAAGGGTGAGTGAGAGGATGAACTAGTAACTGGGGGAAACTCAGGGTGGGTGACAGGATGAAAACTGTAACCGGGGGAAACTCATTGGTCATCACATCAGTGGAACTGCAACAACACTTGCTTGCTGTTGCCCTGGATATGGAGAGGCCTGCAGCCATCCTCAGTGACCTTTGACCCCGAAGGACCCAGCTTTGTATGGCAGCTCTAGGCTACAGCATACGATCAGTTCAAATAATAAATTACACCAATAATGTTCAGTGTTAAATTAACTGTGCCTTTAATCCCTTTCATAAACTCTAACACTGCACATTTTATACTGAGTATAGTGAGCATGTGTGTGTGTTTGTGTGTGTGTGCATTATCTGTGTGTGTGTGTGTTATCTGTGTGTGTGTGTGTGTGTGTGTGTGTGTGTTTGTGCATGTGAGAGTGCGTTGTATGTGGGCAGGTGTGTGTGTGTGTGTGTGTGTGTGTGCATTATCTGTGTGTGTGTGTGCACATTATCTGTGTGTGTGTGTGCGCATTATCTGTGTGTGTGTGAGAGTGCGTTATCTGTGTGTGTGTGAGAGTGCGTTATCTGTGGGTGTGTGTGAGAGTGCGTTATCTGTGTGTGTGAGAGTGCGTTATCTGTGTGTGTGTGAGAGTGCGTTATCTGTGGGTGTGTGTGAGAGTGCGTTATCTGTGTGTGTGTGCGCATTATCTGTGTGTGTGTGAGAGTGCGTTATCTGTGGGTGTGTGTGTGTGTGCATTATCTGTGTGTGTGTGAGAGTGCGTTATCTGTGGGTGTGTGTGAGAGTGCGTTATCTGTGGGTGTGTGTGTGTGTGTGTGTGTGTGTTTGTGCATGTGAGAGTGCGTTGTATGTGGGCGGGTGTGTGTGTGTGTGTGTGTGCATTATCTGTGTGTGTGTGCGCATTATCTGTGGGTGTGTGAGAGTGCGTTATCTGTGTGTGTGTGAGAGTGCGTTATCTGTGGGTGTGTGTGTGCACTGATATTCTGCAGTAAGCAGCTGGAATACTGAAATACCTGCAGGTGTGTCCGCTGGTGAGGCGAGTGGCCGACTGCACATGCGCAGCTCGCTCGGGAAACCCGCACATGCTCATTTGCATTCTGTCACACACAAGCTGTGCCATGCCTGTGTCCATCCATTTCCATGCACACAAGCTGTGCCATGCCTGTGTCCATCCATTTCCATGCACACAAGCTGTGCCATGCCTGTGTCCATCCATTTCCATGCACACAAGCTGTGCCATGCCTGTGTTCATCCATTCCCATTTAGATGCCTTTAACCCCAAAGGCTGGATGATAATCACCTTTCACTGGACAGATGGAATAACTGGAGGGAGGCATCAACAATGACAAGCCTGGCCGATCACATAATCTGTACTGTAGTCAGGAGAGAGTTATGAATCTATATTGGAGTCAGGAGAGAGTTATGAATCTATACTGGAGTCAGAAGAGAGTTATGAATCTATACTGGAGTCAGGAGAGAGTTATGAATCTATACTGGAGTCAGGAGAGAGTTATGAATCTGTATGTGAGTCAGGAGAGAGTTATGAATCTGTATGTGAGTCAGGAGAGAGTTATGAATCTGTATGTGAGTCAGGCGAGAGTTATGAACCTGTATGTGAGTCAGAAGAGAGTTATGAATCTGTATGTGAGTCAGGAGAGGGTTATGAAGAGAGTTATAAAAATATTATATGATAATCATGTCAGTAAGCATTACTGCCTATTGTAAATATCTATTCTTCAGATTATAACGAATATTTGGCCAGTCAGCCAAATATTTGGCCAGTTAATAATAACAAAATCATTTTCAGATTTATTTTCTAATATAAAGTTGGAATGAAACATTAATATTCCGGTGACTTTATGGGCATATAAGATGTTGGTGTCTTTCAGGGGTGTCCCAGTGCATTTAAAAGTGATATAACTCATTTCATTACTCCCACTGAAAGTGAACGGAGAGATCTGACACTCATGAGCGTAACTGCATTAAACATACTGCCGTCAGCACTGTCATCTCCCCTCAGCTTCCAAAGCAAGAAATATGTTGGAATAACTTTGGCTAATATGATTTCAGTGATAAGACATATTGCTGGCTATAAATATGATATATTATAGGAAAACCAGCTGTGCTGCAGTAGAATATAATCACTCAACAGCACTGAAGTCTACAATTTTAGAGATATTTTACAGAGGTGACTCTGTAAGGTGATTAATAAACTACTTTTACTATTCATTTATGATTGCAACAATAAAAATAACAGAAAATTTTGTTTAAAAAATATAATAATATTTAATTTAATAATAATATTATTATACTTTCCTCTCCTCTTCTCCTCTCTTGCTCTCCTCTCCTCTCCTCTCCTGTGCTCCTCTCTCCTCCTTTTTGTGGCCCAGTGCTGGAAGACTCAGCCATCTCATATCAGAACCCGGAAGGAGCTCCCGTTAGGATAGTCTGTTGCATCAGCAACTTCACACACTTACAATGAGCAAAAACATGGATTTAAGACACTGTAAATAATGAGTGGACCAAACCATTAATTCCTGGGGTGCCCAGACAAGGCAGAAGAACTGAGAACCCCTCTCCCCCCACCCCCCCTCACCCCCAAACCTCTCAGCCCCCCTCTCCCCCCACCCCCCCGTCACCCCCAGACCTCTCAGCCCCCCTCACCCCCAACCTCTCAGCCCCCCTCACCCCCAACCTCTCAGCCCCCCTCACCCCCAAACCTCTCAGCCCCCCTCACCCCTCTCCCCCCACCCCCCCCTCACCCCCCAACCTCTCAGCCCCCCTCACCCCTCTCCCCCCACCCCCCTGTCACCCCCCAACCTCTCAGCCCCCCTCACCCCCAAACCTCTCAGCCCCCCTCACCCCTCTCCCCCCACCCCCCCTCACCCCCAAACCTCTCAGCCCCCCTCACCCCTCTCCCCCCACCCCCCCTCACCCCCAAACCTCTCAGCCCCCCTCACCCCCCAACCTATCAGCCCCCATCACCCCCAACCTCTCAGCCCCCTCACCCCCAACCTCTCAGCCCCCCTCACCCCCAAACCTCTCAGCCCCCCTCACCCCCCAACCTATCAGCCCCCCTCACCCCCAACCTCTCAGCCCCCCTCACCCCCAACCTCTCAGCCCCCCTCACCCCCCAACCTCTCAGCCCCCCTCACCCCCCACCCCCCCTCACCCCCCAACCTCTCAGCCCCCCTCACCCCCAACCTCTCAGCCCCCCTCACCCCTCTCCCCCCACCCCCCCGTCACCCCCAAACCTCTCAGCCCCCCTCACCCCCAACCTCTCAGCCCCCCTCACCCCCAACCTCTCAGCCCCCCTCACCCCCAAACCTCTCAGCCCCCCTCACCCCCCAACCTCTCAGCCCCCCTCACCCCCAAACCTATCAGCCCCCCTCACCCCCAACCTCTCAGCCCCCCTCACCCCCAACCTCTCAGCCCCCCTCACCCCCAACCTCTCAGCCCCCCTCACCCCTCTCCCCCCACCCCCCCGTCACCCCCAAACCTCTCAGCCCCCCTCACCCCCCAACCTCTCAGCCCCCCTCACCCTCAACCTATCAGCCCCCCTCACCCCCAACCTCTCAGCCCCCCTCACCCCCCAACCTCTCAGCCCCCCTCACCCCCCAACCTCTCAGCCCCCCTCACCCCCCAACCTCTCAGCCCCCCTCACCCTCAACCTATCAGCCCCCCTCACCCCCAACCTATCAGCCCCCATCACCCCCAACCTCTCAGCCCCCCTCACCCCTCAACCTCTCAGCCCCCATCACCCCCAACCTCTCAGCCCCCCTCACCCCTCAACCTCTCAGCCCCCCTCACCCCCCAACCTATCAGCCCCCATCACCCCCAACCTCTCAGCCCCCCTCACCCCCAACCTATCAGCCCCCCTCACCCCCAACCTCTCAGCCCCCCTCACCCCTCTCCCCCCACCCCCCCCGTCACCCCCAAACCTCTCAGCCCCCCTCACCCCCCAACCTCTCAGCCCCCCTCACCCCCCAACCTCTCAGCCCCCCTCACCCCCCAACCTCTCAGCCCCCCTCACCCTCAACCTATCAGCCCCCATCACCCCCAACCTATCAGCCCCCATCACCCCCAACCTCTCAGCCCCCCTCACCCCTCAACCTCTCAGCCCCCATCACCCCCAACCTCTCAGCCCCCCTCACCCCTCAACCTCTCAGCCCCCCTCACCCCCCAACCTATCAGCCCCCATCACCCCCAACCTCTCAGCCCCCCTCACCCCCAACCTATCAGCCCCCCTCACCCCCAACCTCTCAGCCCCCCTCACCCCTCTCCCCCCACCCCCCCCGTCACCCCCAAACCTCTCAGCCCCCCTCACCCCCCAACCTATCAGCCCCCCTCACCCCCCACCCCCCCTCACCCCCAACCTCTCAGCCCCCCTCTCCCCCCACCCCCCCTCACCCCCAACCTCTCAGCCCTGCAGGAGACGCACAACTAAACACTTTCAGCTCTCCACACAGCTGTTACACACCCACACCCTGAAAAATCACCACAGATATTCCACTGAAAATTAGTTTTAAACACAGCTGTGCAAAATCAGCCATGCTGGCAAGAGATAACGTGTTCAACATTTAGGGTTAGGGTTAGTAAAAACATTTAGTACGGAGATAAACTGCCTGTTTAAGAGTTTACAAAGCGCTTATATTTCTACAGGCTTTAAAATCCTGCTGGATACAGTCGACATGCGTTTGCACAATTTCTCTGCAGCAAGGCGAAGCCGGGTCCCGTCCTACGCTCTGAAAATCTCCCGTTCTGGAGCTCTCTATCTGCAGCAAGATTAGCGCTTTTCTGCCACACTGACATGATTGACACTCGGGGGGAAAAGCTGAAGCCAGGGAAACGGGTGGCAGTTTGAGCTCAGTCTGATAAGCCACTTGCATATGTAGGACTAGGACTCTACGCTGCTTCTTTAGCGTGAACGGCAGCCTTTGACACACAAAGACCACCACACCCCCTCTTTTAAATGAGCTCCCACAGATGTGAGGAGTAAAGGAATTGAGGAAGAGGTCAAAGCAAAGCCATCCCCAAGACTCTATCCCCAGCAATCTATCCCCAGTGCTCTATCCCCACACTCTATCAACAGCAATCTATCCCCACACTCTATTCCCAGTGTTGTATCCCCACACTATCAACAGCAATCTATCCCCACACTCTATTCCCAGCAATCTATCCCCAGTGCTCTATCCCCACACTCTATCAACAGCAATCTATCCCCAAGACTCTATCCCCAGCAATCTATCCCCAGTGCTCTATCCCTACACTCTATCAACAGCAATCTATCCCCAAGACTCTATCCCCAGCAATCTATCCCCAGTGCTCTATCCCTACACTCTATCAACAGCAATCTATCCCCACACTCTATCCCCAGTGTTGTATCCCCGCACTCTATCCACAGCACTGCTTGTGTGCTTGTGTGTGTGCGTGTACCTGTGTGTGTGTGTGTATATGCATGTGTGTGTGTGTGTAAGAGTGTGCATGTGTGTGTGTGAGAGTGTATGTGTGTTTATGTAAGAGTATGTGTGTGTGTGTGTGAGTGTGTGTGCGTGATTGTGTGTGTTTATGTAAGAGTGTGTGTGTGTGTGTGCAGTACTGCATGCTTTATTAACCCCTTTCCTGTTTCCATGGTAAGCCTGCACTGTACCCATAATCCCTGAGCCGTCAGTAGGGCTGGCAATGTCCTTTCTTTCATGTGGACCTTTTTAAAAATCATCTATCAAAACTGTCAAAGAAATATTCAGCGTCAATAAAGCCTGTAGATAATCACTATCCATCCATCAGCAACATATAATAAGTGTATTTCATATCTATATGAAACACGTGGCGCTGAGCGGGATGGAGCTGTGTGACGGAGCTGAAGCCTGTTAATCAGACGCTGTCCCCCGCAGACACCCTGCTATTTACTGCTCATTTCTTCATTAAAATCTGGCTGCTGTAGATCTGCATTAACCTGCCGCATTAAGCCGAGCCAATCAAAGCTCTCGGTCGGATGGAGAGCACGTCTGTGACAAACAAGGGCTTAACTCTGGAGCCTCCCCCTACGCCGAATATCTGTACGCCACAGGGAAAGTACCGCTGACAACTTCAAATTAATCTTTGCGGGCTGTCAGCTGTGTGAGGCGGCAGTGAGGACGAACGCGGAGGGAGAACTTCCTGTGATGAAGAGTCTGCCTGAGAACTGGCCCTCTGACTAAAGCATTGTAAAGAGCAGACTGGACCTCTGACTAAAACACTGTAAGGAGCAGACTGGCTCTATGACTAAAACACTGTAAGGAGCAGACTGGCTCTATGACTAAAACACTGTAAGGAGCAGACTGGCTCTATGACTAAAACATTGTAAGGAGCAGACTGGCTCTATGACCAAAACATTGTAAGGAGCAGACTGGCTCTATGACCAAAACACTGTAAGGAGCAGACTGGCTCTATGACTAAAACACTGTAAGGAGCAGACTGGCTCTATGACCAAAACACTGTAAGGAGCAGACTGGCTCTCTGACTAAAACACTGTAAGGAGCAGACTGGCTCTATGACCAAAACACTGTAAGGAGCAGACCGGCTCTATGACTAAAACACTGTAAGGAGCAGACTGGACCTCTGACTAAAACATTGTAAGGAGCAGACTGGCTCTATGACTAAAACACTGTAAGGAGCAGACTGGACCTCTGACTAAAACATTGTAAGGAGCAGACTGGCTCTATGACTAAAACACTGTAAGGAGCAGACTGGACCTCTGACTAAAACATTGTAAGGAGCAGACTGGCTCTATGACTAAAACACTGTAAGGAGCAGACTGGACCTCTGACTAAAACATTGTAAGGAGCAGACTGGCTCTATGACTAAAACACTGTAAGGAGCAGACTGGCTCTCTGACTAAAACACTGTAAGGAGCAGACTGGACCTCTGACTAAAACATTGTAAGGAGCAGACTGGCTCTATGACTAAAACACTGTAAGGAGCAGACTGGCTCTCTGACTAAAACACTGTAAGGAGCAGACTGGCTCTCTGACTAAAACACTGTAAGGAGCAGACTGGCCCTCTGACTAAAACACTGTAAGGGGCAGACTGGCTCTCTGACTAAAACACTGTAAGGAGCAGACTGGCTCTATGACTAAAATACTGTAAGGAGACTGGCTCTATGACTAAAGCATTGTAAGGAGCAGAGAGGCCAAACATCCGGCCTCCAGTACACGCACTTAAAAGTGTGCAGAGACGAAGCGAGCAGCTTTAGCACAGCTAACACACTTAGGGTTAGGGTTATCACTTACTCTCAGCACCACACAGCCATTCTACTAGGCAGCCATTTTGTCGAGCAGGCATTTTGGAGAACTCGGGAGAGGCCTGTTGGGTGGCTGTTGGGTGTGGAAGAGTTTCCAACATCCTGTCAGCTGAACTGAACTGGCCCATGAGCACACAGGCTCCAGTCCCCTCACCATACCCTCATCTAACCTACACAGTTTGGGTCAGAGAGATTTCTCCCACTCCCACTAACCCACTCTCACTAACTCTCTCCCACTAACCCACTCTCACTAGCCCACTGCCACTAACCCACACTCACTAACCCTCTCTCACTAACCCACTCTCACTAACCCACTCCCACTAACCCACTCTCACTACCCCACTCCCACTAACCCACTCCCACTAACCCACTCCCACTAACCCACTCTCACTACCCCACTGCGACTACCCCACTCCCACTGACTCACTCTGAATAATCCACGCTCAATACCCCATCTTGACTAACCAACTCTCACTACCCCACTCTCACTAACCCACTCCCACTAACTCACTCTCACTACCCCACTCCCACTAACCCACTCTCACTAACCCACTCCCACTAACTCACTCTCACTACCCCCACTGCGACTACCCCACTCCCACTGACCCACTCTGAATAACCCACGCTCAATACCCCATCTTGACTAACCCACTCTCACTACCCCACTCTCACTAACCCACTCCCACTAACTCACTCTCACTACCCCACTGCCACTACCCCACTCCTACTGACCCACTCTCACTACTCAACCCTCACTAACCCACTGTGTTCTCCAGACAGGGATGATCTAGCTGTCTCGTTCTCGGTGCGTATAGCACTACACCATCATCTCCATCATTTGCATTTCCATGCAGATAAATTTATTTCAAGTCATATTAAGAGTTTATCACCACGGAGCCTGCTCGGGGAGCTTAGGCAAATTCAGGCACAAATAAATATCTCAGTGGCACATTGTCAGTTGGAACAAATAATAATTCTAATAAATATGATGGATATGGTACAGGGGTACAGTGGTACAGACTTGGCCCGATCCAGGTCGCATACACCCCTGATGGTTCCCCATTTATCTTAATATGAGACAACCCAGGGCTTCTCTGTCTCTCTCCCCTCTCCATCTCCCTCTCTCTCTCCCCTATCATCCTTTGTCTCCCTCTTTCTCTCCCTCCCTCTCTTCCTCACTCACTCTCTCTCCCTATCACTCTCTCTGTGTCTCTCCTCTATCTCCCTTTGTCTCCCTTTTTCTCTCCCTCCCTCTCTCCCTTACTCACTCTCTCTCTCCCTCACACTCTCTGTGTCTCTCCCCCCTCTTCCTTTGTCTGCCTCTCTCTCCCTCTCTCCCTCACTCTCCACCTCTCTCTGCCCCCTCCCCCTCTCTCCCTCTCTCTCTCCCACCCTCTCTCTCTCTCTCGCTCTCTCTCTCACTCTCTCTGTGTCTCTCTCTCTCTTTGAGAGGGTAGAATACTCTTACTATAAACTGCTAGGGAATCTGCTGCAGTTTGTGAATACCTGGGGGCTGCAAAGCACCTTGTGTTCAGTCGATGATGATGGCAGCTTACTAATTCATTTCTAATTTGTATTCCTTTTCTCCATTCATGTAATTTATCTATTTGACTGTTTTTTGTCTTTGTTTGTTCATTACTATTATTATTGAGAATGTGTTATTGTTTTGAAATGGTTAATGTCTAAATAAAGGGTTTTTTTAAATTAAAAGATTTTCTCTCTCCCCTCTCTCTTCCTCTCCCTATCGCTTTCTCTCCCCTCTTTCTCCCATGCTCTCTTTCTCTCCCTCTCTCTCAAATTCAAATTCAAATTGGCATTATTGGCATGACATATTTTGAGGTACATATTGCCAAAGCTAACTAATCAATCAGAATAACAACAACAATGATGACAGGAATAACAACACCAATAGATATGAGGATAACATGTATATTAGTATATATTCTCTCTCCCTTAGCACTCCATTTGAGTGAGCAGGACACAAAGCAGATGATAACCCTATGATTGTCCTCAGAGTCAAAAATGACCCTGTCCTGAATTTAACAGAAGTGAAAATCCCCAAAATTTCAGCATGAAATTTTATGACCTTTCCTGTACTGTTACACCGTCAGAGTTTAAAAAAAAGTCTTTTTTAACCCTGCAGTTAAAAAAAGAGAGAAAGGATAAAGTAGTGTTAGGGTTAGGGTAGAGTAGTGTTAGGGTTAGGGTAAAGTAGTGTTAGTGTTAGGGTAAAGCAGTGTAAGGGTTAGGGTAAAGCAGTGTTAGGGTTCGGGTAAAGTAGTGTTAGGGTTAGGGTTAAGTAGTGTAAGGGTTAGGGTAAAGTAGTGTTAGGGTTAGGGTAGAGTAGTGTTAGAGTTAGGGTAAAGTAGTGTTAGTGTTAAGTAGTGTTGGTGGATTCTGCAGGCAGGGCTGAAGCATTCTGTGTTCAGTAGTGTCTCCGTGCTCAGGGTGGGTTTACTGACCCCTGTGATGTCACTACTTTAAACTGCAGTCCATGTTCAGAATGCCTCAGCCAAATGAACCACTCAGGACAAACACCGACACTGCACAGTCCAACACCAGCACTGAAAAGCCCAATACCAACAATGCACAGCCCAACACCGACGCTGCAAAGCCCAACACCAACACTGCACAGTCCAACACCAGCACTGCACAGTCAAACACCAGCACTTAAAAGCCCAACACCAACAATGCAAAGCCCAACACGGACACTGCAAAGCCTAACACCAACACTGCACAGTCCAACACCAGCACTGCAAAGCCCAACATCGACACTGCACAGTCCAACACCAGCACTGAAAAGCCCAACACCAACAACGCACAGCCCAACACCAACACTGCAAAGCCCAACACCAACACTGCACAGTCCAACACCAACACTGTACCGTCCAACACCAGCACTGAAAAGCCCAACACCAACAATGCACAGCCCAACACCGACACTGCAAAGCCCAACACCAATACTGCACAGTCCAACAACAGCACTGAAAAGCCCAACACCAACAATGCACAGCCCAACACCAGCACTGCACAGCCCAACATCAAAACTGCACAGCCCAATGCCAGCACTATACAGCCCAACACCAGCACTGCATAAACCAACACCAGCACTGCACAGCCCAACACCAACACTGCATAACCCAACACCAGCATTGCACAGCCCAACACCAACACTGCATAACCCAACACCAGCACTACACAGCCCAACACCAACACTGCACAGTCCAACACTAGCACTGAAAAGCCCAACACCAACACTGCACAGCCCAACACCAGCACCGCACAGCCCAACACCAACACTGCACAGCCCAATGCCAGCACTATACAGCCCAACACCAGCACTGCATAACCCAACACCAGCACTGCACAGCCCAACACCAGCCAGATTCTGGAGTCAAAGGAAACAGCAGTTAGGAGAAAAACAGAAAACACTCCAGAGGAGGAACATGCCCCCCGACCCACCCCCCACCACCCCATATTATGGGGCAGTAGGGCTGACCATTCCACACATGGAATGAAGACTTACATTTACATCAGTCTGCCATGTTCATGCAACTTTGCACTACTGCAACCATCATGGAAAAACATTTAAATAATGATTTCTCTATGATTTAACGTGCCATTTATTCCAGGCGAAATATAAATAAACACCATCCATGCACAACCCAAAACGCTCTGAACATTAAGTCCAGGACCTGCGACACAATGTTCACCCACCACACAGACGCTTCAGTAAACACAGCAGGGCTTTGCCATGATTTGAGCCCTGTTTTTGAGTGCTCTTTTACAGGAGTACAGAGACTTTCTGAGAAACTTTCTGAAAAGAATCTCTCGTATTTTGATGTCTGAGCACAAATGCTATAAACTGTGACCTCGTTTCAGCACTAAAGCCGTTTAGACTAAGCAGACCAATAGTGAAAATCTGTGCCTGAAACTGCAGGGGTGGTGCATCAAAGCTGTGTGCAAGACCGGCTCAGCCCTCTACGCAAATTGGCTACGCAGACGCCCCACAGTACATACAGCACATCTCCTGCATGCCCCACAGTACATACAGCACATCTCCTGCATGCCCCACAGTGCATACAGCACATCTCCATCATGCCCCACAGTGCATACAGCACATCTCCTGCATGCCCCACAATGCATACAGCACATCTCCTGCATCCTCCACAGTGCATGCAGCACATCTCCTGCATGCCCTACAGTGCATACAGCACATCTCCTGCATCCTCCACAGTACATACAGCACATCTCCTGCATCCTCCACAGTGCATACAGCACATCTCCTGCATCCTCCACAGTGCATACAGCACATCTCCATCATGCCCCACAGTGCATACAGCACATCTCCTGCATCCTCCACAGCACATACAGCACATCTCCTGCATCCTCCACAGTACATACAGCACATCTCCTGCATGCCCCACAGTGCATACAGCACATCTCCTGCATCCTCCACAGTGCATACAGCACATCTCCTGCATCCTCCACAGTGCATACAGCACATCTCCTGCATCCTCCACAGTACATACAGCACATCTCCTGCATCCTCCACAGTGCATACAGCACATCTCCTGCATCCTCCACAGTACATACAGCACATCTCCTGCATCCTCCAGAGTGCATACAGCACATCTCCTGCATGCCCCACTATACATGCAGCACATCTCCTGCATCCTCCACAGTACATACAGCACATCCCCATCACGCCCCACTATACATACAGCACATCTCCTGCATCCCACACAATGTATACAGCACATCTCCTGCACACCCTCCCCCCCCCCCCCCCCCCCTGCCCCCCCCACCCACCCCCCGCCCCCCTGCTAAATCCCACCTTATAATGCTGGACATTCAGCAAATGACATTTTTGAAAAGTACATTTGAAAACTCTTGGCTTGAGTTTTTGCTGAAAAATCACACTCACACTGGACTTAATCCCAGTAAGATACCAATAATATAACACAATTTTATTCACTGGGAATGTAACAATTTTGTTCTGCCATTTTGGAGACCCTTATCAGTGAACTGATAAAATTGAATATTCAGTGCAATGTGAACCAAACTGTTCATGTATGACAGAGTTAACGGGGCTCTGTTTTAAGTGAATATGGCATTTCCCACAATATGACGACTTCATTTTCAGTAAATGATATTTTAGGTGTGAAAGGGGTTAACTCACATTAAACCAATGGCAGCGAATTGCTGGGGAAATACTGGTGTATTGTAGGAAGTGAGTGATAACGGGCTTCACGCGCTGTCCATGTCAGCCAGATAAATTTGATAGGAGGGCCACATCGAGCGCGCGCGGTGTAAAGGTGGAGCCACCAGATGTCAGAAAAAAATGTAATTAATACAAAGCACGCACGAGACGATAGCACCACGCGGCAGGTCATCTCATTACCCATACTATTTACTAACAGCCAGATGTATCGGAAAATAATGCTGGGATTAGCACGCGATTTGCTTCTCAATTTCAGGACATTACAGATAAATGTAACATGATCTTCCAGTTCGTTTCCATAATAATGCGAACATAATTGCACCATTTGCTAATCAATCTTCAGAATGTGTAATTTGCAGTTTGTCATTCTGTGTTTTTATTACTCTAATGTAATTAATCCACAGCTAAGACTTTCCTGATGAATTAATCAGTAATTACCTCGACAGCTGTACTTCATAACTAGTTTTTTTTTTCAGCGTTACATTAAAATCCTCAGATGAAACAGTGCTTAGGTCACCGCTGACGCGCAGAAATTACTGCGAATATTATGTGCTTTGCAGAGAATTACCTTACAGTGCATGGTCCGTTTAATAACTACACCTGAAACATCAAAAATATGAAAAACATATAGTGATGTGTTTTTGAAACCTACCTACCCAAAATTGTTTTTATTTTCCCCTTGTTAGGAAGCCGTACCTCCATGATGGCTTAACTGGTATGCACACAAGCTTCAAGTTATTTTAAAATAATGCATTATTCATTATTTTATAAACACTTTAGTACAGCAACGCGCGCCCCCCCCGCCCCCCCCCCCCCCCCCCCAAAAAAAAAAAAAACAACAAAAAGAAAAAAAAAACCTAAAACGTATTATTTAGTGCGCGGTGTACTGAACTGAATGTCTAACGTCTCACTGACTCAGGAGCCCAAATACATTCAGTACTGCGTGCCGCCGTCCAGCACGTATCTGCATCTCGCTGTGCAGTTCCACACAAACACCAAATTTCTTATGATAACAATTATGGACTGACTTAAATGACTAATTCTATTCACCACCTGCCTTACAGTACACAGTGCAGGAGAGCTCGGGGAATTTACTTAAAGCGCAATCCCGTGGGCCAATCCCGAGTTTGATCAATGATAACCGCCGATTTTTTAAACAGAATTATAAAGGAAAAGTTGAGAAGGCATCAATTTCGCTATTTAAATACTAATTTAGTCCATACAGATTTAACTATAATGACAGGCATATGAGCCCCGGTGTCAGATCACATTGTGAATGTTTTGGATTTAACCTATAGGACTGACCTACAAGTGTGCTGAACCGGACAGTTATTGTTTTGATTATACACAATAAAGCGGACACCGTCTTTGACACATCAGACCAGCATCAGTCCAGTTATGTTTCATTTAAATCCAGTCGACCCATTGCCCGGGGGTCTAACGCACGTTGCTCCCAAAGCATCGAACTTTACCAGAAAATACTGCAAATGAGGGTTCGCAGCATACAGGGGATATCATTAGGTTAAGGTTAGGATAACTGATGGCTTTGCTCTCTCTCCCCATTCTGTTGTTTTCGGAGAAAGCACGGACACTGCAAAGCAGTTAATTTAACTAAATTATATAAATATATAACAGCAATGCCGATGAGCATAGCCCTGTACATGTACAAATACAATCTGCCGACGTTGTTGCTGCTACGACGGGCGAACCCTTTCGTCCACCACCACCACACACCTGCCGCCAGACAGCGAGTTGTGCGCTTAGCTTCTCTGAATCTTTGCTAAGTTTTGTTTTCGTGCCCGCAGCACGTTTCTTTTACAGCGACACTTTTGCATGAAAGTTTTTCAGTGAACCGGCAGTGTCTATTTGGTCGCATGTTTGGAGTCACGCGTAAGGAAACTAATTTTAACCACTGGCACAGACATGTGCTTCAATGCACGCTAGTGACAGTTTTTCAGTTTTTAGTGTTTTCCTTGTCGAAAGCTCCCCTGCAGATCAAACAACCCATTTATGAGAATCCGAGCACGTGTCCGACAACGGTCAAACATATTGAACAGACGTCAATGCCCTATCCTCGGAGCGTACCTTATACTTGATATTACACATGATTTTACCATCATCTCAACCTCGGAACAAGTAGTAGAAGTAGACATAGCGTCAACAGATTCAGTCAAAAACCAGAAGCATCCCCACGGAAGGGCTGCATTAAACTTTTAAGGTAAACACCTTAATGGCAATGCAACAACTTTTCCCGGCGTCCGAAACAAACAGGTACATTTTGATGAAACAAAAAACTTACCAGCCGTGAGCTGGGATCCAACACAGACCGCGGTAGAGAACAGTAGGACACAGCTGAAGAAGATAGTATCCATGCCTTTACACTGAGTTTTCGGTGCTTTTTAACTATGTTGCGAAGTCTTGGTTTATCCCCGTCTGTCCTCGCGTTCCATTCTCACGGGTTTGCACTCTCCGCTACTTTGTTTCTCTGCGAGCGGAGAGAATGTTCGTGACGTCATCTTCCCCTAATTCAAGTGCCAGCGTTTGGAAACGAAGCCGCGGCAGAGAACTCAAGCGCCCTCTGCCGCTACTCTGTGGTATAGCAGGATGTCAGTCCCGGGATTGATCCGCAACCGACTGGAAATTGAACGGTGTGTGCGTAAGAGGGCTGCATTCGAATATACAGCAATGATTCTTTTCTAAACAGGTCACCTGTGATTATAAAGTGCACGAGAATCGCAAGTCAAAAGCACGCTTTCGCGCTCTTACTGAAATACAGATTTCATTGTGCTTATACGATGAGGTTGTCGTACAATTTGATTATGTTCTAGACCGACAGAATCTGTTGTTCTGTTCTGAGTTCTGAGTTGCACACGCACTGTACGGCTGAACGCAGAGCGGATTGTTTGCACACAAAGTGTCTAAATATCTGCTGAAAATAGATACGGTTTGAAAAACTGACCTATACACTTACGTCTCACGAGACAGAACGAAACAGCGAGACCGCGCACGCGTACAGACAGTGCATGGGCCTATTTTGTTTGATCCTGTGAGCAAAATCCTTTATTTTTGGTTAAAAAAATTAAAGGCTGTCATATGCGGACCAGTTACTGCGCTATAAAGCTGAACACCTGCAAACATGGACACTGTGACTGCGTGCATAACATCCCTCCATCCTGAGTCCAATTAAACAGAACTTCACTCCAGATTAATTTCTTATTACAATAATTGTCAAGTTCATCCAGAGGATATTGCTTAATAATAAATTTGAATAATGTTGGTTTAACATTCACCTCAACTGGAAATGGGTTTCTACTTTAGTTTGAGGAATAACATGCTTTTTTACAAGTTAAATCGAACAAAATTAATATTTTATGGGGCATGAAAACTCGGTGGACTAATGCAAAATGAAAAGAAAAACACTTCTAAAGCTCCTACTTATTAAGGAAAATCAAAGATCAGCATGTGTGTGATTTGTTTATTTATTTATGTATTAGCTTTGAAAACCGAAATGAGGGACTTCTCTCCATCTGATGTCAAAGTGCCCTGAACCCGAGTCGAGTTTGTCTGATTCCTTTGACGGCGGCCGGTGTTAAAGATCAGGGAAATGACATGATTGCATTTGATGTGGGCATATAATTACATCCCGCGGAAGTCTGGCTGTCAGAACCTTATCAGAAGCTGCAGCTTTGCCGGCGGACCGCGGAGACGCGCGCTCGAGTTGCGCGCAGTGGTATCATGTAAACATTTTAAATCAAAAGCCCTGTCAAACGTACCATTGAACGGAACGGACCGGGAGCCTTCGGACGGCGCCAAAGCACTCAAAATATTTGAACAGTATATAATCAGACCTCGCCTTGCAACACCTACCAAATAACCGTGATACACTCTCTCATCAATTCACAGAGGGGAGTTCGGCGAAGGGCGATGCTGACAGAACAATGCAGGACTGAAGTGGGGAAGGATAGACTGTAAGAAACAGCGAAGTGAATGTGTTCTACTAGCTGAAGGCCCAAGGCTGTCAGCTGCTCCTTATTATTGAGAAGAGAAAAGGGGGAAACACAAACAAGCCGCTGAAACGGCAGCTTTCATTACAGCACTAGGTGCGCACTGCAGAGAGAGCAGGCGTATTAAAACAGCGTTCACCTGCTTTTTTTTGGGGGGGGGGGGGGGGGGGGGGGGGGGGGGGGTAATCATTCGCAGCGCTGCCAGTAAGGATTCAGCAAACAAGCACACTTTCTGATCCGCCGATTTCATTCATGGTATGTGTACTTACCAACATATTTGCTGGTTCCTAAACAGGATTTGTTTTTAAAAAATGTTATTATTAGTTGTATCTGCGGTATATCAGATTCACTAAAACAGACTCATCTACAGACATGTGATAATTCTCTCTGTCTCCGAATCACAGGCAGCATGATTGCAAACTCTCAAAGCTGCGTTTTACACGTGTGTAACTGCAAATGCACAAATGACAGTGAGTGGCACAGACAGTTTATTTCAGTGACTGACACATCTTACTGCCACGCAGTGTTTCAGAGATTAAGGGATTGAACTCTGTTTACTGTGGACATTCAGACAGAAATGATTCTAATAAACACCTGCCGAACACAGCTAGGGTACAATAAAGTACAGATTTTACACGGTGTGTTTGACTACCTGCCATGTCTTTGCTTTACGTGGCCTGTCTGTGTAACTCAGTAATAATACATGTTTTATGTGTCATATGTTGATTTTATATGTCAAGCTGATTTTAAGTTCATGGTTTCAGGCACCTCTGGCACCCTCCTTCATTCACAGGGTTTGTGCGGGATCCCTGCCACACCTGGGCACAGGTGAGGTAGAACACTGCTGCTAACTACCCCAGGTGGCATTTCAGAACCCCTCATTAGTCTGCTAATCTGTGTTTTACTCAGTCACTGAAAATAAAGAACGAGTCATCTTATGGAATGTTATATATTCACTGAATATTTAGTATTTAGTAGTCATTTTAAGATTCATTTTATGGTTTTATACATATTTAATATATCATGATACTCATTTTAACAAATGTTATGTGTGTGTAAAATCTATGTTTAGTGGTCAAGAACCATTAAATGACTACAACAAAAGAAAAATGAATGTTTCCAATACTAAAAGTAAGAAAGCCTCTGTAAATTGCTTATTTTTTGTGTTTGCTAAATTCATACTGTTCCCACCGTGACTGCACACTTTTACCAGCTCTGAACTTTACATTTTTTAATCATTTTCAGTTTTCATGATAACATGCACAAAGATGCCTGATTGTCTGCTTTTGTTCAGTCCCAGATCTGCCTCTCTTTCTTTCTCTTTATCTCTCTGGTTCTTTCTTTCAGATGAAAGGGTCCCTGTGTGTCCTCTGACCCGACTGCTTCTTCACAGAAGTTTCTGTTAGTCGGAGGTGGTGCCAGTGCACAGGAGAACAATCCTCGACCTTGGAACGCCTGCGCTGTTTCACAGCCGGAGTCCAGGCCTTCAGAAGGCTTTTTACCTGTGGGAGCCCGGGTGGAATGTGTCAAGCCTGCTTCACCACACCCAGCTGAAAGCACACACACTGCGTGCCTTACTTTACCAGCAGCAATGTGCAGCAGCCCTGCCAGACTGCACAGAGGCCCAAGATGTATGAACAGTCTCAGACCGGAGAGATAGCAAGCAGGAGAGGAGGAGAGGAGGTTAGCAGGAGAACAGAAGAGTGGGAGAGCAGGAGAGGAGAGGAATGGAGGTTAGCAGGGGTGGATGAGAGGAGGAGAAGAGGTTAGCAGGAGAACAGGAGAGTGGGAGAGCAAGAGAGGAGGTGAGCAGGAGTGAGGGAGAGTGGGAGAGCAGGAGAGGAAGAGGGCAGGAGAGAGGGAGAGTGGGAGAGCAGGAGAGGAGGAGAAGAAGAGAGCAGGAGAGTGGGAGAGCAGGAGAGGAGGAGAGGAAGAGAGCAGGAGAGGAGGAGAGGAAGAGAGCAGGAGAGGAGGAGAGGAAGAGAGCAGGAGAGGAGGAGAGCAGGAGAGGAGGAGAGGAAGAGAGCAGGAGAGGAGGAGAGGAAGAGAGCAGGAGAGGAGGAGAGGAAGAGAGCAGGAGAGGAGGAGAGGAAGAGAGCAGGAGAGGAGGAGAGCAGGAGAGGAAGAGAGCAGGAGAGGAGGAGAGGAAGAGAGCAGGAGAGTGGGAGAGCAGGAGAGGAAGAGAGCAGGAGAGGAGGAGAGGAAGAGAGCAGGAGAGTGGGAGAGCAGGAGAGGAGGTGAGCAGGAGTGAGGGAGAGTGGGAGAGCAGGAGAGGAAGAGAGCAGGAGAGAGGGAGAGTGGGAGAGGAGGAGAGGAAGAGAGGAAGAGAGCAGGAGAGGAGGAGAGGAGGAGAGCAGGAGAGGAGGAGAGCAGGAGAGGAGGAGAGGAAGAGAGCAGGAGAGGAGGAGAGGAAGAGAGCAGGTGAGGAGGTGAGCAGGAGAGGAGGAGAGCAGGAGAGGAGGAGAGCAGGTGAGGAAGAGAGCAGGAGAGCAGATGAGTAGGAGAGAAGGAAAGCAGGTACACATAAACACCCTACAAAAACCCTAAACACATGAACCCCCTATAAAATAGCTACACTCATAAACACCCGATAAAAGCCCTACACACAGGAAACCCCTATAAAATAGCTACACTCATAAACACCCGATAAAAACCCTACTCTGATAAACACCCGATAAAACCCTACACCCATTAACACCCTATAAAGCCCTTCAAACAAAAACACCCTATAAAAATCCATACGCCATTAACCCCCCTATAACAACCCTACACACAAAATACCCAGTTAAATCCATGTACACCTAAACACTCAGTAAAGTCCTGGCACACAAGACCCTGTAAACATCTTATAAATATTAGCACCCTGCATACATAAACACCCCTATATACACAAACCCCATGTGAACACCCTGCACACACAAACATCCCTATATACATAAACCCCATGTGAACGCCCTGCACACGCAAACATCCCTATATACATAAACCCCATGTGAACGCCCTGCATACATAAACACCCCTATATACATAAACCCCATGTGAACGCCCTGCATACATAAACACCCCTATATACATAAACCCCATGTGAACGCCCTGCACACACAAACATCCCTATATACATAAACCCCATGTGAACGCCCTGCATACATAAACACCCCTATATACATAAACCCCATGTGAACGCCCTGCATACATAAACACCCCTATATACATAAACCCCATGTGAACGCCCTGCACACACAAACATCCCTTAAGACCTGCAAACCCATAAACACACCGTGGACACCCAGTTAGAGCAGCACTGACCCATCAGGAAATGCAGACACATGACCTCAGATAACTCTGACATCTTCCCACTCCCCAAGTAGCGTTTAATAACCCCTCACTTAATCAGCCAGCCACAGGGACATCTGCAGCCTTCTCCTACACAAGAGTCAGAGTGATAGACACAGATACGCTACGCCTCGGAACACATCTGTTTGAAGTGACAATATGTAGCTTCATGAATAATAAAAGTTCATTTTGCAACTTTAATCTTTAAATAGAGAAAATGAATGACAAAGGACATGCATTCATTGTACTAAACACTCTGACGATCACTAAAAATAGCCTAAAATATCACAAAGCTTCTTCAATGCTTCTGACATTGTATTTGTATTTAAACTGGTTTTGTTTGTGCAGATATATATCATAATAATGCATTGTGTTAATTAATCGTTATTTTTTTGCTAGATATTTTTACTTTGTATCTTTTTCATTGGTGAGACACAGCCACCTTCTACACATATACATGTCCTGATGTGGGTTTTTTTACCTTCTTGGTTGTTTTTCTACAATTACTGTCGCTTGCTGCTTCTGCCACTTCCTTTCCTGTGTGTTTGGAATCTGTTTTTTTGTGTTTGTTTTGTAAAGCGGTTCTTTTCCAGCTTCCTCCTCCGTTGCTGTTTAAATATTTTACAACTCCTTCATTCTGTTTCATTTCATTTTCTCCTGGCATTTCATTCTCTGTCTCTCCTGAAGACTCAGGAAATACTGATCGATTATTCATGATCATATTCATATTTATCGCATCAACACCACCAGTCCGTGCTCTGGCGGAGATTGTGCTGATGGAGCTACTCACCCTACACAGCTGAACAGTGACTCATAGTCATATGAGAATATACGCTGATGCTGTTACACGCTGCATAAATGGTGCCGTAACGCTGATGTAATGTTGCTAAAATTTTGCTGCAGTGTTGTTAAGAAGCTGCACTACTGCTACAATGCTGCTAAAATGTGTCACGTTGTACAATTGAGTCTGAGTAATGTGTACAGTTTACAGTTGGGGCATTTAACAGACTGTCTGAATACACAGCGATTCACAGTAGGTGCTTTTCACATGGCTGGAAACCAGCTCTACTGCTGAAGCCATGTGTTACAGTACAGGAGCCTCACACTGGCTCAGCAGGATCTGACCTGAGATAAGACAGATCTCAGTAATGGGACACATCAGGTTACTAATTAAGTTTGATCCTGCCAAACTGCATTGCAAATTTGACTTTTTGATTTTTTTTTTTTTTAGAAAATGAGAAATATCCAATTAGCAATTAAATTGGATGCTTGGGGCTTCAAATCACATAAATTATGTAGCAGAAGAAATCAAGGGAGGAGAAATTCAAGGTTAAGGAGCAATTTATTAAAATGGTGTCTAAGAGGGGTAAATCTCAGCAGCTCAGCTAATGAGCTCTTTGTCCTGTGGAAATCTACTTCACTGGATGTTTACCTGTTAGAACACAACACACATAAACTATACTTCAGCCAAACTATAAACTATAACCAGCCAAACATTCATTGTACTGTGCATTGATTATTATTATGTTAATAATGGACAACTTAAAGCATTATTACTCAAAATGCTGACTGTTTGAAAAATGCCAACATAAGGCTGTAGAGTGACGTACAGTGTGCTTAATAGACCAGATGCCTGCCAATCACCCTGTCAACTCCACGGTACAAACCACAGCCCCCCAGAGCATAAAGGAGGTGCCTTTATCAGTGTAGAGGATCAGCATGTAGCAGTTTAGCAGTGTAGAGGATCAGCATGTAGCAGTTTAGCAGTGTAGAGGATCAGCATGTAGCAGTTTAGCAGTGTAGAGGATCAGCATGTAGCAGTTTAGCAGTGTAGTGGATCAGCATGTAGCAGTTTAGCAGTGTAGAGGATCAGCATGTAGCAGTTTAGCAGTGTAGTGGATCAGCATGTAGCAGTTTAGCAGTGTAGTGGATCAGCATGTAGCAGTTTAGCAGTGTAGAGGATCAGCATGTAGCAGTTTAGCAGTGTAGAGGATCAGCATGTAGCAGTTTGGCAGTGTAGTGGATCAGCATGTAGCAGTTTAGCAGTGTAGAGGATCAGCATGTAGCAGTTTAGCAGTGTAGAGGATCAGCATGTAGCAGTTTAGCAGTGTAGAGGATCAGCATGTAGCAGTTTAGCAGTGTAGTGGATCAGCATGTAGCAGTTTAGCAGTGTAGAGGATCAGCATGTAGCAGTTTAGCAGTGTAGAGGATCAGCATGTAGCAGTTTAGCAGTGTAGAGGATCAGCATGTAGCAGTTTAGCAGTGTAGAGGATCAGCATGTAGCAGTTTAGCAGTGTAGAGGATCAGCATGTAGCAGTTTAGCAGTGTAGAGGATCAGCATGTAGCAGTTTAGCAGTGTAGAGGATCAGCATGTAGCAGTTTAGCAGTGTAGAGGATCAGCATGTAGCAGTTTAGCAGTGTAGTGGATCAGCATGTAGCAGTTTAGCAGTGTAGAGGATCAGCATGTAGCAGTTTAGCAGTGTAGAGGATCAGCATGTAGCAGTTTAGCAGTGTAGAGGATCAGCATGTAGCAGTTTAGCAGTGTAGTGGATCAGCATGTAGCAGTTTAGCAGTGTAGTGGATCAGCATGTAGCAGTTTAGCAGTGTAGAGGATCAGCATGTAGCAGTTTAGCAGTGTAGAGGATCAGCATGTAGCAGTTTAGCAGTGTAGTGGATCAGCATGTAGCAGTTTAGCAGTGTAGAGGATCAGCATGTAGCAGTTTAGCAGTGTAGTGGATCAGCATGTAGCAGTTTAGCAGTGTAGAGGATCAGCATGTAGCAGTTTAGCAGTGTAGAGGATCAGCATGTAGCAGTTTAGCAGTGTATTGGATCAGCATGTAGCAGTTTAGCAGTGTAGTGGATCAGCATGTAGCAGTTTAGCAGTGTAGAGGATCAGCATGTAGCAGTTTAGCAGTGTAGAGGATCAGCATGTAGCAGTTTAGCAGTGTAGTGGATCAGCATGTAGCAGTTTAGCAGTGTAGAGGATCAGCATGTAGCAGTTTAGCAGTGTAGAGGATCAGCATGTAGCAGTTTAGCAGTGTAGTGGATCAGCATGTAGCAGTTTAGCAGTGTAGAGGATCAGCATGTAGCAGTTTAGCAGTGTAGAGGATCAGCATGTAGCAGTTTAGCAGTGTAGTGGATCAGCATGTAGCAGTTTAGCAGTGTAGAGGATCAGCATGTAGCAGTTTAGCAGTGTAGAGGATCAGCATGTAGCAGTTTAGCAGTGTATTGGGTGCAGCAGGGTAGCAGCGTAACGGGTGTAGCAGTGTAGCAATGTAGAGGGTGTAGCAGTGTAGCAATGTAGAGGGTGTAGCAGAGTAACAGCAGTAGCAATGTAACGGGTATAACGGGAGTTGCAGTGTAGCGGGTGTAGCGGATATAGCAAGTGTAGCAGGTGTAGCAGTTTAGCAGTGTAGAGGATCAGCATGTAGCAGTTTAGCAGTGTATTGGGTGCAGCAGGGTAGCAGCGTAACGGGTGTAGCAGTGTAGCAATGTAGAGGGTGTAGCAGTGTAGCAATGTAGAGAGTGTAGCAGAGTAACAGCAGTAGCAATGTAACGGGTATAACGGGAGTTGCAGTGTAGCGGGTGTAGCGGATATAGCAAGTGTAGCAGGTGTAGCAGGTGTAGCAGTGTAGCGGGTGTAGCGTGTGTAGCAGTGTAGCAGATGTAGAACTATAGCGGGTGTAGCAGTGTAGCGAGTGTAGCATGTGTAGCGGTGTAGCGGGTGTAGCCTGTGTAGCAGTGTAGCAGATGTAGAAGTGTAGCGGGTGTAGCAGTTTAGCAGTTTAGCAGGTGTAACAGTGTAGCGGGTGTAGCAGGTGTAGCAGTGTAGCGGGTGTAGCAGGTGTAACAGTGTAGCGGGTGTAGCAGGTGTAACAGTGTAGCGGGTGTAGCAGGTGTAACAGTGTAGCGGGTGTAGCAGGTGTAGCAGTGTAGCGGGTGTAGCGTGTGTAGCAGTGTAGCAGATGTAGAAGTGTAGCGGGTGTAGCAGTTTAGCAGGCGTAGCAGTGTAGCGGATGTAGCAGTGTAGCGGGTGTAGCAGGTGTAGCAGTGTAGCGGGTGTAGCAGTGTAGCAGGTGTAATGGGTGTAGCAGTGTAGTGGGTGTAGTATACTTGTTACAGGAGCAGGAGCGTGTAGGAGGTGTATTTAGGAGCATGTATGAGATTTAGGAGCATTTAAGAAGGATCTTGGTAATAAAATATAGCATATTTTAGCCGATACAATCAAACATTTTATTCCTCACGGAGAGAGTTGGCTATGCACTTTAAAACTTTAGCTAATGCAGAATAGGCAGGTTTTTTACATAAAATAATGTACATTACTGTATATACATTTTGGCTAGAGTGTACAACAGGTCACAGAACAGCTTTCCCTTGGACAGAAATATGCCAGCTGGCTTCATTCCAACTTCTCCCTTTCAAAAAGGAGGTGATCAGAGGATTCTGTAAAATCTCTGTCTTCCACATGATGTGGTTTGACAAATCCAGTTTGCTTATTGATTAAAAGGTTGGCAAGTGCTTTGTATTTCTGACAGTTCAATACACTAACCAATTATGTCAGCACTGTTCCTCTGCTAATTCCATTTGAGAAAATAATTGCCTTGGCCATGTAAATAACGTACTTCAGAGCTACAGAGCCACAGTAACAGGGCCAGTTCGCGTCCTGCCTTTGTTAAAGATCAGTTTGCTTTCTCTATTTCTGATTCATCTTCGGATTTCTCTTCTTCTCTTATTCTTCCCATTTCTGTACTGTCAGTGGTGTGTCAGTATTGTGCATATGGCTTTTTAGATTAATGATAGTTGTCTGACATACAGCACAAATGTAATATAAAACAGCACTAATATTTATCAGGATAAATAATATGTATGAGGGTGTGGTCAGTGCGTATGGTCAGTGGGCTGGGTATGAGGGTGTGGTCAGTGCGTATGGTCAGTGGGAGGGGTATGAGGGTGTGGTCAGTGTGTATGGTCAGTGGGAGGGGTATGAGGGTGTGGTCAGTGGGGGGTCTGTGGGTGTGGTCAGTGGGCTGGGAATGAGGGTGTGGTCAGTGGGTATGGTCAGGGGGCGGTGTATGAGGGTGTGGTCAGTGGGGGGTCTGTGGGTGTGGTCAGTGGGAGGGGTATGAGGGTGTGGTCAGTGGGGGGTCTGTGGGTGTGGTCAGTGGGCTGGGAATGAGGGTGTGGTCAGTGTGTATGGTCAGGGGGCAGGGTATGAGGGTGTGGTCAGTGCGTATGGTCAGGGGGCGGTGTATGAGGGTGTGGTCAGTGGGTATGGTCAGGGGGCGGTGTATGAGGGTGTGGTCAGTGGGGGGTCAGTGGGTGTGGTCAGACATTTGAGGGGGTGGGTGCGGACAGTGAGGGGTACTCCAATTTATGGCAGTGTTCAGTAAGGCCTTCAGTGAAAAGTTGATTAGTTCTATTTCACTGGACTTGATTAGATCTCTTATCTCCAGTGTCCTAATTACCAGGCAATTATCCAGAAGGGATGGTTATGCATATGTGTTTTAGACCACATAAACAGAATAATGAGGCAAAATGCTATATGTTTATATCATGAGCAGAGGTGCACTTCAGAGTTCTTACTCTGGGCTTATGAAATGAAATGGAATATGAGTAGGTCTTAAGAGCAGGTCTGAAATCTACATTTCCAGGTCCATTTTTGGTACTTGGAGCCCATGGAATTTCTTTAGTGCAGGGCTGGGGCAGATCAGGGCCAGGGGCAGATAGGGCTGGAGGCCGGGGCCAGATTGGAGCTGGGGGCAGGGGCAGATCAGAGCTGGGGCCAGATAAGGGCTGGGGACAGGGGCAGATCAGGGTTGGGGGCAGGGGCAGATCGGGGCAGGGGGCAGGGGCAGATCAGAGCAGGGGCAGATCAGGGCTGGGGGCCGGGGGCAGATTGGGGCAGGGGGTAGGGGCAGATCCGGGCAGGGGCAGACAGTTCTGGATGCAGGAGCAATGAGGCTGACCTCTAACAAGAAGAACTTTGCCTTGAAGAGACAGGAGCTGAATGATTGGCAAGTGCATATTGAAACACAGTCACACTCTGTTATGATTGGACCAGAGTGGCAATCACATGTGATGCTTTTGTACCAATTAGGGAGTAAATTGCGAGGCCACATCTTTCCATTTTTAAAGCACCTGCTAACTTACTGACAGTCTCTTACCAGAGAAAATTTAGCATTTCAATAAAAATTTTGGTTTATTTTAAAACAAAATTATGTTTATTTAACAGGAGTGCCTGTGTGTATTTTACAGCAGTGACTGTGTGTATTTTACAGCAGAGCCTGTGTGTATTTTGCAGCAGTGCCTGTGTGTATTTTATAGCAGTGTCTGTGTGTATTTTGCAGCAGTGTCTGTGTGTATTCTACAGCAGTGCCTGTTTATTTTACAGCAGAACCTGTGTGTATTCTGCAGCAGCGCCTGTGTGTATTTTACAGCAGCGCCTGTGTGTATTTTACAGCAAAGCCTTTGTGTATTTTACAGCAGTGCCTGTGTGTATTTTACAGCAGTGTCTGTGTGTATTTTACAGCAGTGCCTGTGTGTATTTTATAGCAGTGTTTGTGTGTATTTTACAGCAGTGACTGTGTGTATTTTACAGCAGTGCCTGTGTATATTTTACAGCAGTGCCTGTTTATTTTACAGCAGTGCCTGTGTGTATTTTACAGCAGTACCTGTTTATTTTACAGCAGTGCCGGTGTGTATTTTACAGCAGTGCCTGTGTGTATTCTACAGCAGAGCCTGTGTGTATTTTACAGCAGTGCCTGTTTATTTTACAGCAGTGTCTGTGTGTATTCTACAGCAGTGCCTGTGTGTATTCTACAGCAGAACCTGTGTGTATTTTACAGCAGTGCCTGTTTATTTTACAGCAGTGCCTGTGTGTATTCTACAGCAGTGCCTGTTTATTTTACAGCAGTGCCTGTGTGTATTTTACAGAAGTGCCTGTGTGTATTCTACTGCAGTGACTGTGTTTATTTCATGTCTGTGCTAACTACTGCAACTTAAATTATTTTACAGCCTAGACTGTGATTTGTTGTCAGTTATGACAGCACCTTGTTGATAATGGAGCGTTTTGTCATTTCTGCTCCATGAAATGAAATCAGTATTGACACGGTTGTTAACTCCACAGCTATTTCACTGTGTAAAGTAAAATGGCATTCTTGGACAGCATAGTGCTGGGCTGAGAACACAGAGAGAATCAGTCACAGACAGGCGCTGGGGGAAGAGAACACGCTCCTAATAGAAATTAATCTGGGAAAATGAATCATAATTCAGTGGACTCATTGTAAAAAGAGACCATGCCAGACTGCAGTCCTTCTGTGATAAGAAAATGGGTAAACAGCAGACAGAAGTCCTGCATGATGTATATAAATATGTAATATCTCCTGCACACCAAAGCGAAGGCATCTCCTCTTTGTCTTTCTGTGCATGCGGAGCTCCTGCTGTCAGGTTAATCCACCGCAGCAGAGAGTAAGGAGATAGGGGGCGATGACAGCACTGCATTCAGATTCCTGCGCTGACAGGACGGCTCTCATTGTCACATTCTGAGCCTGATTCATGTTTAGAGCAGGCGGGAGCCCACAGCACACTCCTCTCATCACGTTTAAACGCATCCGCAGGTTCCACCGTCGCCATGGCGGTCCTGCGTTCACCGTGGCGGTTCTTCCGCTCAGAGAAGGTCCCAATATGTCATCAGCTCCTTCATATTTGCCAAAGCATTTGCCATATTTGGTAGAAATTCAGTTCATTGTCATGTACCCACAATGCTAGCGGATCTGCGTTGGCCTTACGTTGGTAAAACACACTGGAAAAACTGTAGACCTGAGGAGTCTGGGGCTAGGGACTGTATGAAGCTGAACCTGCGATGCAAATTAGCAGTAATATTCTTCCCCAAAAACATTAATTTAATGTGACAATGTGAAGTGGTGAACACGCAGAGAAGCTGGAACCCCAGAGTTTGGACAGGTAAGAGGGGCCTTGGGTAGTTACTCTGAGGGCCGCTGGATGCGAGGTTGTGGACTTGATGCCAAACTGTGCTGTTACCGGCTGAAGCACCGGAGAGCCATTAATTTAATCCTGTTTAATGAGCAGGGCCATAAATTTGCACATATGACAAGAAGCAGTTCTTTTATGAAACGGTGAGTGTGTTAGTTGGCGTAAATGTAAGCTGTAATTAAAAATTCTGAGTGTATTGTGAAGCCCCTTTTATGATCTGCACATGTTCATCTGTGGGACGAGGACCAGGCACCTCTCCGCACTCCCCCATTGTCCACGGACACAGTAAACACGCAGCGCTCTAATGATATGGGTGATCACAAATGCGCACAACACAGACCTATTGAGCCGCTCGTTATTAACATGCTTATTTATTCATTTGATTGATAGTGTTGTGAGTGCTTGGGCTGAAAGCCTCAGATGGCCGTTCGCTTTGAGGGAGGAAGCGGGGGGGGGGGAGCGGGTGAAGCACTCCATCTGTGATGGAGAGAAAGGGAAGAGAAGAAAGCACACCCTCCCCTCTCTTTCTCTCCACTCTCTCTCACACTTTCCCTCCTGTCTTCCCCTGCTATTCAATAATAATAATAATAATAATAATAATAATAATAATAATAATAATCTGACTGTGGCAATATCAGAGTTCTGTTTTCCAAAGGAAATCAAGCTTAACTCTAAAAACTAATTGATGTGACACCGATCCATCCTGAGGCTGTTTTTATGGGACACTCAGCATGGCAACGGTTGCTATGTGGGACCTTCGTAAAGTGCAGTGTATATTATAATGCACAGTGTATAGTATAATGCAGTGTATATTATAATGCACAGTGTATAGTATAATGCACAGTGTATAGTATAATGCAGTGTATATTATAATGCAGTGTATATTATAATGCACAGTGTATAGTATAATGCAGTGTATAGTATAATGCACAGTGTATAGTATAATGCAGTGTATATTATAATGCAGTGTATAGTATAATGCAGTGTATATTACAATGCACAGTGTATAGTATAATGTAGTGTATAGTATAATGCAGTGTACAGTATAATGCAGTGTATAGTATAATGCACAGTGTATATTATAATGCAGTGTATAGTATAATGCAATGTATATTACAATGCAGTGTATAGCACATGCAGTGTACAGTATAATGCAGTGTATAATATAATGCAGTGTATAGTATAATGCACAGTGTATATTACAATGCAGTGTCTAGCACATGCAGCATATAGTATAATGCAGTGTATATTATAATGCACAGTGTATAGTATAATGCAGTGTATAGTAAAATGCAGCGTATAGTATAATGCACAGTGTATAGTATAATGCACAGTGTATAGTATAATGCAGTGTATATTATAATGCACAGTGTATAATACAATGCAGTGTATAGTATAATGCACAGTGTATAGTATAATGCAGTGTATATTATAATGCACAGTGTATAGTATAATGCAGTGTATAGTATAATGCACAGTGTATAGTATAATGCAGTGTATATTATAATGCGCAGTGTATAGTATAATGCAGTGTATAGTATAATGCACAGTGTATAGTATAATGCAGTGTATAGTATAATGCACAGTGTATAGTATAATGCACAGTGAATAGTTTAATGCACAGTGTATAATATAATGCAGTGTATAGTATAATGCACGGTGTATATTACAATGCAGTGTATAGTTTAATGCACAATGTATAATATAATGCAGTGTATAATATAATGCGCGGTGTATATAATAATGCAGTGTATAGTATAATGCAGAATGTATATTACAATGCAGTGTCTAGCACATGCAGTGTATAGTATAATGCAGTGTATAGTTTAATGCACAGTGTACAATATAATGCAGTGTATAGTATAATGCACTGTGTATATTACAATGCAGTGTATAGTATAATGCACAGTGTATATTACAATGCAGTGTCTAGCACATGCAGTGTATAGTATAACGCAGTGTATAGCACATGCAGTGCATAGCACATGCAGTGCATAGTATAATGCACAGTGTATAGCATATGCACCATGCATAGTATAAGGCTTCTTGAGCACAAGCTCAGGCAAACTACTGTAAAGTCAGAAAGTGGGGCGAGGTAGGGGGTGTCTGTCTCCCCTCTCTCTCGATCCCCCCCTCTTCCACTCTCTCTCTGTTTCCCTCGAGATTTCTGTTTTCCTGTTATCCTCATTGCTGTAGTGGTGAAGGAGGTTATTGATGCGTGTGCTGAAGCTGCTTATGTTTGATTTATGGGCAGGAAACTTCTCCTCAGTTGTTGCACTTATAACAAGTACCTACACATATACCCCCTTACACCTCTACACACATACCCCCTTACACCTCTACACATATACCCCCTTACACCTCTACACACATACCCCCTTATACCTCTACACACATACCCCCTTACACCTCTATACACATACCCCCTTATATCTCTACATGCATAACCCCTTACAACTCTACACACATATCCCCTTACACCTTGACACACATACCCCCTTACAACTCTACACACATACCCCCTTATACCCCTACACACATACCACCTTACACCTCTACACACATACCCCCTTACACCTTGACACACATACCCCCTTACAACTCTACACACATACCCCCTTACACCTCTACACACATACCCCCTTATACCCCTACACACATACCCCCTTACACCTTGACACACATACCCCCTTACAACTCTACACACATACCCCCTTACAACTCTACACACATACCCCCTTACACCTCTACACACATAACCCCTTACACCTCTACACACATACCTCCTTATACCTCTACACACATACCCCCTTACACCTCTAAACATATTTCCTTACACCTACACCGTTCACACCTACACCCTTACACCTGTACACATCTTTCAAAACATTTAAGTGTACTTGAAGTACTTGAAAAAATAGCAAAGTTTAGTGTAAAATCAAATAAAACTGTTAATAAGTGTGTACAAAATCAAATAAAGTAACTAACCTGCTTGATCTTGTACAGTACAGTTCTCTAGCTAAGCTGAAGCTGGACTAAAACCACCATCACCGTTCTAGCCAAACAGCATTTTACACTTGTCACATTGTAGAAAGCTGTGAAAATCTGGTGTTCCTGTAATTTTATCGGGTGATTAAAGAATTTTCTTGTGTAATAAAATAGGAATGTGATATGGATATATTTAAAACAAAGCTGGAAAAAGTAGTGGTTATGAAGCCATTAAAAAAATAGCTAAAATACGATAAGCTTACTGCAACACTGGAAAATGTTTTGCAATGCAATAAAGTTTTGTGGAAGATGAGATGATAGGCCAAATTAAAATAGGCTCATGCTGTAAATGTTGTTCACAAAAAAACCGAATGGTGACTGTTCTCTCTGCTCTGCTGCTCTCCGGGTTCTACGGGTTCTCCGGGTTCTCCTAGTTCCGGTGGTGTGCATCTGTGTTGGGTGAAAACTGAGAATAAAGAGCTGAGAATGAACAGATAGGATTGCTGATGGAGCATGTTTATCTGAAAAGTGTGTTAAAACATCTCACTGTCCCACAGGAAACAGAGTGATGAGAGAGTGAGGGAACATCTCGCTGTCCCACAGGAAACAGAGTGATGAGAGAGTGAGGGAACATCTTGCTGTCCCACAGGAAACAGAGAGATGACAGAGTGAGGGAACATCTCACTGTCCCACAGGAAACAGAGAGATGAGAGAGTGAGGGAACATCTCGCTGTCCCACAGGAAACAGAGAGATGGGAGAGTGAGGGAACATCTCGCTGTCCCACAGGAAACAGAGTGATGAGAGAGTGAGGGAACATCTCGCTGTCCCACAGGAAACAGAGAGATGAGAGAGTGAGGGAACATCTTGCTGTCCCACAGGAGAAGGAGAGATGACAGAGTGAGGGAACATCTCGCTGTCCCACAGGAAACAGAGAGATGGGAGAGTGAGGGAACATCTCACTGTCCCACAGGAGAAGGAGAGATGAGAGAGTGAGGGAACATCTTGCTGTCCCACAGGAAACAGAGAGATGACAGAGTGAGGGAACATTTTGCTGTCCCACAGGAAACAGAGAGATGGGAGAGTGAGGGAACATCTCACTGTCCCCCAGGAGAAGGAGATGAGAGAGTGAGGGAACATCTTGCTGTCCCACAGGAAACAGAGATGGGAGAGTGAGGGAACATCTCACTGTCCCACAGGAAACAGAGAGATGACAGAGTGAGGGAACATCTTGCTGTCCCACAGGAAACAGAGAGATGACAGAGTGAGGGATCATCTTGCTGTCCCACAGGAAACAGAGAGATGAGAGAGTGAGGGAACATCTCGCTGTCCCACAGGAAACAGAGAGATGAGAGAGTGAGGGAACATCTTGCTGTCCCACAGGAAACAGAGAGATGAGAGAGTGAGGGAACATCTCGCTGTCCCACAGGAAACAGAGAGATGAGAGAGTGAGGGAACATCTCGCTGTCCCACAGGAAACAGAGAGATGAGAGAGTGAGGGAACATCTCGCTGTCCCACAGGAAACAGAGAGAGGAGAGAGTGAGGGAACATCTCGCTGTCCCACAGGAAACAGAGAGATGAGAGAGTGAGGGAACATCTCGCTGTCTCACAGGAAACAGAGAGATGAGAGAGTGAGGGAACATCTCACTGTCTCACAGGAAACAGAGAGATGAGAGAGTGCCTCAGACCACCCTCTTAAAGGTATACCTTTCAGAAGGTATACCTTAGCTAAGGAGGCGCTGGGAAACAGCTCGAGACCTAAAGGAAGACCTTAAGGTATACCTTACGGTGCACGTAGCACTAAGGAGACTCTGGGAAACACAGTCCAGGCCCATAAGCTCTAAGATCCAGACTGGCTAATGTTCAGGCCCATAAGCTCTAAGATCCAGGCCCATGAATTTAGTTGATTTGTCTGTAGTTCTGTCCTCCAACACCAAAGCAATGATACAAGACTCTGTGATGCTATTTAATTAGCAATACACTTAAGGTTCCTTAATTAGCTCAGTTAATCGTTCAGTTAGCACCGGGGTGTCCAGTCTTATCCAAAAAGGGCTGGTGTGAGTGAATTCATTTGTTCCAGCCCAGTGCTAAAACATCTGATGTAATTAATGAATTAATCACTGCCTGTAATCAAGACCTTGATTAGTTAAGTAAGGTGCCTACACTGACTCTTTCTGGATAAGACTGTTCCTAGTTTAGAAACTTACAACCTTGTGCCAACAAACTTTAAAATGTGTCCTTGATTGTACTGTGTATGTGAGCATGTGAGTGTATGTACGTGTGTGCATGTGTATGTGTGCATGTCTGTATGTGGGTGCGTGTGTGTGCATGTGTTTATGTGGGTGTGTGTGTGTGAGTGCACATTTCAGACACTGTAATAAAATAAAGGGGGATTACAGGAGAGTACTGTCTCACATCCTCCTGTCTCACGTCCTCTCGTCTGCTGAAGTAATTCACTCAGCCCAAGACTGCAGGGTCTGTTCATGCTACAGGAGACAAACACATCTCCTTTATTCAACAGGATCACATCTCCTTTATTCAACAGAAGAAGAAGAAGAAGAAGAAGAAGAAGTCAAGACAGCACCAGATTTCAGAATCCTCCTGTCTGAGGGCATGCAGTGCGATGGGAGGGGCCTCCTGTCTGAGCGTGTGCAGTGTGATGGGAGGGGCCTCCTGTCTGAGTGCGTGCAGTGTGATGGGAGGGGTCTCCTGTCTGAGCGCGTGCAGTGTGATGGGAGGGGCCTCCTGTCTGAGCGTGTGCAGTGTGATGGGAGGGGCCTCCTGTCTGAGCGCGTGCAGTGTGATGGGAGGAGCCTCCTGTCTGAGCGTGTGCAGTGCGATGGGAAGGGCCTCCTGTCTGAGCATGTGTAGTGCGATGGGAGGGGCCTCCTGTCTGAGCATGTGCAGTGCGATGGGAGGAGCCTCCTGTCTGAGCGCGTGCAGTGCGATAGGAGAGGCCTCCTGTCTGAGCATGTGCAGTGCGATGGGAGGGGCCTCCTGTCTGAGCATGTGCAGTGCGATGGGAGGGGCCTGCTGTCTGAGCGCGTGCAGTGCGATGGGAGGGGCCTCCTATCTGAGCATGTGCTACTCTGAGATTACTGCAGCTCTACTCTGAGTTTACTGCAGCTCTACTCAGAGTTTACATCAACTGAACTCTTACAAATGCAAACATGCCCCAAACATCAAATGACAAGAGAATTGATTAAATCTCTGTGATGGTCATTTATTTCTACAGTATCTAACAGAACATTTGTACTGAATGACAGGGAGAACTGAGGGCCAGTAGAATAGGAGTCTGACGTATCCATTAATCTCTGGATACATCATTATACAGCCCCCATCGAGAGAGAGAGAGAGAGAGAGCGCAGGCTGGGTAGGAATTAATGCATCGCAGAGCACAGAGAAAGCTCTTAAGGACACTGATATCAGCTGCACATACAACCCCTTCATCCTGCGAGCTTCATTACAGCACTTCACCTCACGCTAACACAGTAACACACACAGCGCAGATCAGACCAAACTAACTAAATAAGCACAGGAGAGATCAGACCAAACTAACCAAATAAGCACAGGAGAGATCAGACCAAGCTAACCAAATAAGCACAGGAGAGATCAGACCAAACTAACTAAATAAGCACAGGAGAGTTCAGACCAAACTAACTAAATAAGCACAGGAGAGACCAGACCAAACTAACTAAATAAACACAGGAGAGATCAGACCAAACTAACTAAATAAGCACAGGAGATATCAGACCAAACTAACTAAATAAGCACAGCACAGATCAGACCAAACTAACTAAATAAGCACAGGAGAGATCAGACCAAACTAACTAAATAAGCACAGGAGAGATCAGACCAAAAGAACTAAATAAGCACAGGAGAGATCAGATCAAACTAAATAAGCACAGGAGAGCTCAGACCAAACTAACTAAATAAATACAGCGCAGATCAGACCAAACTAACTAAATAAGCACAGGAGAGCTCAGACTAAACATAACTAGCAGAGTAGAGGTCCGAGTAATTCATCTAAACCAGAACAACAGTGAGCAGCTGAATGCCAAACATAGTAGAGATCAGCATTAATAAGCACAGGAGAGCTCACACTAAACATAGCTAGCAGAGTAGAGATTAGCATTAATAAACACAGTTGAGATCAGCATTAATAAACACAGTAGAGATCAGCATTAATAAGCACAGTAGAGATTAGCACTAATAAACACATTAGAGCTCAGACTACTTAGACTAAACATAGCTAGCAGAGTAGAGATTAGCATTAATAAACACAGTAGAGATCAGCATTAATAAGCACAGTAGAGATTAGCATTAATAAACACAGTAGAGATTAGCATAAATAAGCACAGTAGAGATTAGCATTAATAAACACAGTATAGATCAGCATTAATAAGCACAGTAGAGATTAGCATTAATAAACACAGTAGAGATCAGCATTAATGAACACAGTAGATATCAGAATTAATAAGCACAGTAGAGATTAGCATTAATAAACACAGTAGATATCAGCATTAATAAGCACAGTAGAGATTAGCATTAATAAACACAGTAGATATCACCATTAACAAGCACAATAGAGATTAGCATTAATAAACACAGTAGAGATCAGCATTAATAAACACAGTAGATATCAGCATTAATAAGCACAGGAGAGCTCAGCAGAAATTAACACAGTAATACACTGATGTACAGTGTGTGGTTTAATACTGAATTAATGTTGTTTACACATTAATCTTGGACACAGGAATCTTTATGAAATTTCCTCCAGTTGAGTATATTTCTTGAAAGGGTCTTTGTGTCTCAAACTCAGCTCCATTAAAAGCCGAGTTGTGTGGTTCTAGGGTTCGTAAACTGGGTTCAGAAGCTTCTCCGCAGTAAAGATTCCCTCACACGTCCTGTGCTTTTATTTACTTCCAGCCCAGATGGTGTTTAATATGCTTCTTAGAGGCGGTAGTTTGTGTGTGAATGTATAAAGGAACATCATAGTAAAACATAGTAAAAAAACAAATAAATAAAAATTTTTTAAAAACTAAATAACATTAATAGTATATTTATTATCTCACACTAGGGTTGTCAAATTGTTATTTGATATGTACTTCCAATAGGAAAAAAAACATTCAAATTGTTTAAAAATGTATTTTTGAATGTGTAATCACATATGCATGGTAAAAAACCCTGTCTAAAAACGTGAGCTCTTGCTTCTGAATGACCTCATATATATATATATATATATATATATATATATATATATATATATATATATATATAAAGAATAACCAGGACAGGAAGTCCATGATTATATATTTTTTACTTTTATCTTAATTCATTTTTATCTTAATTGACTTCATCTGCTGAAAATGAAATATCCTTCTGTGGCCCTTAATAATATTGCTTTACCTTTGTCAAGTAAAACTCTCCTTGATGGTTCTATTTGGACCATTGCTATGCAGAACTCTGGTTGACAGTTCTATTTGCACCAGTGTTAAGCAAACAGCCCTGGTCGTTAATTCTATGAAAACTATGATTCTTTCAGAAAAAAATAGTTCCATCTTTATCCCATACAATTAGCACCAATTTAGTTTATTTTTGTCACTACATTATTTAAGAACATTACATGAAACCCTAACTCAATCGAATTTATCTTCATAGCTCTGTCTTGCTTTTCAAAATGGAGTGGTTACGCAGTGTAGACATAGCTAGCATCTTTCTAAGACCCTCTGAAACCAGGTTAGAATTCAAGCTAGCTCTATGCTAGGTTTGCCGTCACTTGTTACCTAGGCAATATTAAAATCCAGCTGGGCTTTAGGTCAAAATGGTCTCACGGCATGCTTGTTATCCCAGCTAGCTAGCTAGCTAACTATTGAATTATATTAAAAACAGCGGTTACTATTATACTAATGCAATCATAGCCATGAGTTAAATACGGAACGCCTATTCTCCTGTCCAAATAAGGTACGATTCCGTAATTTGCGGGATGGTGGCAACCCTAAATAAAGCTATAAGCTACAGTAGCTAGCACCTTGATTCAACATTTCCGTTAATTGTGAAATGGGACATTGAAAAGGGGAGGGGATATACAGTCTCTGGGATATAACATTAATTCAAAATCGAAAGAATTGCATTGCTGTTTAACTGTTTTAGAATGTTGGATTTTGTAGTGCATTGATTTTAGAACTGTTAAAACGCCAAGGTGTCCCATTATTGAAAATTACTGCACCCCAGTGGACCAATCAGAATCAAGTATTCAGCAATACCGTTGTGTTGATACATATAAATATCGAATAAATGAATACCTTAATATTAATCCCTGTGGACGTTTGTTACATGCCTGACAATCACATGGAACAAACAATGAACTACAATGACTGCACTACATGGCAATGGCAAAGACATGGATTTTTCACAAGACAAATTAACAATGAGGTACATCAACATTTTGAAAACAACATAAATTAACAACAGTAACTGCCACAGTGGCTCCAGGGGTCTGGGGAGGGAGGGGTGGGGGGACGTTATGGTTAATGTCCTTTGTGAACTGATGGAGACTGGAATGAAAGGCCTTGGTGTTCTGGCTGCCCTGCACATGCAGTGTGTGATCTGAATCTGAAGGAGATCTCGGTGGATGGAGCAGAAATGTCCCTCAGGATGTCACTTTTCTGGATGGCCCGGGTTTGAATAAACAGGCATTTTAGCTGAAGTGATTTTAGCTGAGTTGTTTACAATTTTTGATATTCTATTTCTGTTGGTGAGTGTAAGTAAACTTCACCAGGCAGGAAATCCAAAGGTCATTGTGCTTTCAGTGAATATTTGGTAAAACCTGAAGAGAGTTGTATTACCCACATGAGATTTTCTTAGTTTATGGCATAAATGCAGTTGTTGTTGTTGTCCTTAGCTGAATAGTTTCAGTGTCTCTGTACCAGTTGAGCTTATTAGGCTATCAATTTCTGTTTTCAGATACCGGTTCTCTCATTGACGTTTCAATAATGTGATCGTCTATCTGAAATGGTGCCAAGCTGATTTTGTCACCTCTTAAATCTATTATCATTTCTATTGTTTTCTTGGTGTTTAAGATGAAGTTATTTGATTTGCACCATTCTGAAAATTTGCTGACAATATTCCTGTAATGGTCCTCAGCGTGGGTGTTTCATGTGAGTCCTGTTATAGCCGTGTCACCAGCCAGTTTGACAATGTGACAATTTGGTGAGGGACAGTTAAAGTCATTCGTATAGATAGCGAATAAGACTGGAGAATATATATATATATATATTATATGTATGTGTGTGCATGTGTGTGTGTGTGTGTGTGTGTGTGTGTGTGAGTGTGTGTGTGTGTGTGCATGAGTGTGTGTGTATGTGTGTGAGTGTGTGTGTGTGTGTGTGTGTGTGTGTGTGTGTGAGTGTGTGTTTGAGTGTGTGTGTGTGCATGAGTGTGTGTGAGTGTGTATATGTGTGTATGAGACAGTGAGCAGATCTGAGCAGTATGAGGGACTTCGTAAGCTGCCCAGCACAGCCTTTAAACTGAACATTAAACAGATAGATGGGCTGTTGCTCTGTCCTTCCGACTCTTTTATTAAAATGCCTGTGCGTTCAGACACTTTCAGAGTCATGTCATTCATAAAACTAAAAATTAAAATCCTGCAGTAGGTTTTTTCAGCTGTTCTTTACAGTTCATGTAACCGTGAGCCTGGAGATAGAGGGCTGCAGAGACCTGGCTTTGCGTCTGATTCTGTTTGGGTAAATGAATCAGACAGACCAGGCTGCCAAACTCTGCACATCTCCTTGGATGCCATGGATGCACAGCATGGGATTTTTTTCTGCTCAATGCCACAGTCACAGCAATCATGCTCAAAGGGCCTTTTAAGAAGCAGGCAGTGTTTTCTGTGTTTGAGAAGGGAAGAGACCCAGGGTCCTCACAATGTTTGTATTCAGCAGCAGGGCAGACCAGGGTCCTCACAATGTATGTAGTCAGCAGCAGGGCAGACCCAGGGTCCTCACAATGTATGTAGTCAGCAGAGGCATAGCAGGGCAGTGTGGCTCAGTAAACCCAGACAAACCTGCTGTTTGTCTGTCCCCTCTCCCTGCAGGCCATCTGCCTCAGCAACACTTTCATATTCAGGGCCAAGAATAAGCCCACTTTCACTCAGACTTACTTTATACTGAGTCCACTTACAATGAAACTTACTTCTTAATGTCAGTGAAGAGGTGAATCCAGTATTGTATAAATGTATGTGCATAAAACTGGAGGTAATATGGATCCCATCATACATGCCATATATTTACAACACTTTTTCTTTAAATTGAGTTTGAACAAATATCATAAATTAAATAATAAATTCAATTTTCTATAGTCAAATGTCAATGAAAGATTGTCTAAATGTATAATTTAGACAATATTTCATTGCTAAATAGCTAAATAGCTTACATTGGCTATGTTATAACTAAGAAATAATAACAACAGTATCTTGAAGTTTTATTAAAACAAAATAAAAAAGAAAGATCATAACAATGTCAATTAATTAATTCACGGCAATAAAATAACCCAGTAGATTAGCAGTCACGGACTCACACACACACATGGACACACACACACACACGCGCTCACACACACGCACTTGCTAGCAAGCAAGCAAGCAAGCGTGTGTGTGAGTGCATGTGTGAGTGTCCGTGTGTGTGTGTGTGTGTGTGTGAGTGCATGTGTGGCAGTATGTTTGAGTGTGTGTGTGTGTGTGTGCATGCGTGTGTGTGTGCACTGCTTCTCCTCTCCTTGCCTGCTTCTCATCCCCTTGTTATGGGAGTGCCGCAGGGATCTGTACTGGGTCCTCTGCTGTTCTCCTTACACACCAAATCTCTTGGTTCAGTTATTAATTCACATGGCTTCTTCTATCATTGTTATGCAGATGACACACAACTCTTCTTTTCTTTCCCCCCTTCGGCCACACAGGTCGATGATAAGATATCTTCATGCCTGGCTGACATCTCCACCTGGATGGCCAGCCACCACCTGAAGCTCAACCTCAACAAAACTGAGCTGCTCTTCCCATGCAAGACCTCCTTACTACGTGAGCTCTCAATCACGGTTGATGGCACCACAGTGACTGCCTCTCACTCTGCCAAGAGCTTGGGGGTGGTCCTGGATGACCAACTGGACCTCAAGGAGCACATCAGGGCAACATCACGGTCCTGCAGATTCCTTCTGTACAACATCAGAATGATTCGACCATACCTGACGACGCACTCCACCCAGCTGCTCGTCCAGGCTACGGTGACCTCTCGCCTTGATTACTGCAACTCTCTCCTTGCAAGCCTGCCAGCTTGTGCCATACAGCCACTACAGATCATTCGGAATGCCACTGCCCGATTCATCTACAACCTTCCAAAATTCTTCCACGTCACTCCTCTGCTGCGATCACTCCACTGGTTACCGGTCGCTGCCAGGATCCGGTTTAAAGCCCTGACCCTTGCCTACACTGCAGCCAACAGGACAGCCGTATGTTTGAGTGTGTGTGGGAGCGTACATGCATGCGGGGCAGTATGTTTGAGTGTGTGTGGGAGCGTGCGTGCGTGTGGGGCAGTATGTTTGAGTGTGTGTGGGAGCGTGCGTGTGGGGCAGTATGTTTGAGTGTGTGTGGGAGCGTGCGTGTGTGTGGGGCAGTATGTTTGAGTGTGTGTGGGAGCGTGCGTGTGGGGCAGTATGTTTGAGTGTGTGTGGGAGCGTGCGTGTCTGTGGGGCAGTATGTTTGAGTGTGTGTGGGAGCGTGCGTGCATGTGGGGCAGTATGTTTGAGTGTGTGTGGGAGCGTGCGTGCGTGTAGGGCAGTATGTTTGAGTGTGTGTGGGAGCGTGTGTGTGGGGCAGTATGTTTGAGTGTGTGTGGGAGCGTGCGTGCGTGTGGGGCAGTATGTTTGAGTGTGTGTGGGAGCGTGCGTGTGTGTGGGGCAGTATGTTTGAGTGTGTGTGGGAGCGTGCGTGCGTGTGGGGCAGTATGTTTGAGTGTGTGTGGGAGCGTGCGTGCGTGTGGGGCAGTATGTTTGAGTGTGTGTGGGAGCATACGTGCGTGTGGGGCAGTATGTTTGAGTGTGTGTGGGAGCGTGCGTGCGTGTGGGGCAGTATGTTTGAGTGTGTGTGGGAGCGTGCGTGTGGGGCAGTATGTTTGAGTGTGTGTGTGTGTGCGTGCGTGCGTGTGGGGCGGTATGTTTGAGTGTGTGTGGGAGCGTGCGTGTGGGGCAGTATGTTTGAGTGTGTGTGGGAGCGTGCGTGCGTGTGGGGCAGTATGTTTGAGTGTGTGTGGGAGCGTGCGTGCGTGTAGGGCAGTATGTTTGAGTGTGTGTGGGAGCGTGCGTGCATGTGGGGCAGTATGTTTGAGTGTGTGTGGGAGCGTGCGTGCGTGTGGGGGAGTATGAGTGTGTGTGGGAGCGTGCGTGTGGGGCAGTATGTTTGAGTGTGTGTGGGAGCGTGCGTGCGTGTGGGGCAGTATGTTTGAGTGTGTGTGGGAGCGTGTGTGTGGGGCAGTATGTTTGAGTGTGTGTGGGAGCGTGCGTGTGTGTGGGGCAGTATGTTTGAGTGTGTGTGGGAGCATGCGTGCGTGTGGGGCAGTATGTTTGAGTGTGTGTGGGAGCGTGCGTGTGGGGCAGTATGTTTGAGTGTGTGTGTGAGCGTACGTGCGTGTGGGGCAGTATGTTTGAGTGTGTGTGGGAGCGTGCGTGCGTGTGGGGCAGTATGTTTGAGTGTGTGTGGGAGCGTGCATGAGGGGCAGTATGTTTGAGTGTGTGTGGGAGCGTGCGTGCGTGCGTGTGGGGCAGTATGTTTGAGTGTGTGTGGGAGCGTGCGTGTGGGGCAGTATGTTTGAGTGTGTGTGGGAGCGTGCGTGCATGTGGGGCAGTATGTTTGAGTGTATGTGGGAGCATACGTGCGTGTGGGGCAGTATGTTTGAGTGTGTGTGGGAGCGTGCGTGCGTGTGGGGCAGTATGAGTGTGTGTGGGAGCGTGCGTGTGGGGCAGTATGTTTGAGTGTGTGTGGGAGCGTGTGTGGTAATGGGATTATGCTGAATGCATAGACTGTGCCTAATCAGAACCCCCCGCATTTAATGAGTGGCTGAACAGGAAGCTGTAATAAGGGCAGGCCCGCCCCCTCCCTGTGTTTAGAATTACCTCCTCAATCACTGCACCGCTGTCTGTCACTGAGCGTTACCGACGGCAACACCAGCGCTTCCTCCAGTGGTCAGATATTACACAGAGCTACTCTGCTCTTATGGCTCGCACATGGACAGCATCAGCAGTAACAGCAGAGTATCATATTGCTATGATAACTGAGATTAAATAGATTACAATTCATTATAATGAACAATAACTATTTATACTGTATAAACAATATAATGGTTAATGGTTATATCATCGTAGTAAGAATCACATAATGGTTATTTTACCAAATATAGGCATCTTCCTCCAAGTTGCGGCAGTCTGTTTTCAACCGCCCTGCCTGGGTTGTGCACTTTGTCTGTTTCCATAGTGATATCCAATATGGCGGTCGGTTAGCATTTCCGGTGGGCCCCCTCAGCTGCTGCTCAAAGTCCCAGAACAGCTGCAGACCTGACCCTACCTGGCTCCACCCACACCTGCCAGTACGCTAACGTGCTAATGTGTAATTAAACCCTACCTGGCACCACCTGGCAGATCCAGCATGATGATGTGTAATTAAAGAGGAGAATCTTATGAGGGAGAATCTCTGTTTTGGAGAGGTCACAGACTCTCTGTGTAGGAGTCTGTGCAGAGCGCCAGGCTCCTGATGTCCTGCAGGATCCACCCAGGAGGAGAGGGTGTGCTACACAAACACAAATCTCACTTAAACGTGAGACCAGCACACTGTACTGTGAGAGAGACCAGAAGGTCAGTACTGCAGGAGAGCCAGCAGACTGTACTGTGAGAGACCAGTGGGCTGTACTGTGAGAGAGACCAGCAGACTGTACTGTGAGAGACCAGCAGGCTGTATTGTGGAAGAGACCAGCAGACTGTACTTTAAGAGAGACAAGCAGGCTGTACTGTGAGAGAGACCAGAAGGTCAGTATTTGTTGTTGTGCATGCTGTTCGGTCATAGCAAAAGGCCCTTGTTCTCCACAGTCATCCTGGGTGACTGTTCATCTCAGATGGCTCGACTGTCCGATTGGGGAGGCACTCATTTTCACTACACCGCCGGTGTAAATACTGCATTTACATATCTAGTTTATATACAGATCTTTTTTTTTTTACCATGAAGGGAGAAACAGATTAAATAAAAGTGACATTTATGTGAATTCGTCTTTGTTGGAGCCTGTTGGCCTAGCCTTATTAGCTCCACTGCTGCACTGCCAGACATTCCCACACACATTAACTGTCTTCATAAAAAGCATATTATTTAATTCATATTTAATCAGCATAACTCCACCTTTACTATGAGGGTGATGTGTATGAGAGGTCTGTGTGGAGCTGCTACAGGAACTTGTCTTGTACACACCAGAGATGAGTTAGCCCTGGCCTTATTCCCATAAGTATTTACTACCAGCAGGCTAGCCACACCATACAGGACTACAGGACGTTTCAGAGCAGAGATTTACGGAAGTAAAAGCTACACGGGGGTTTCAGAAGCCTTGGAAATCTCCCAGATAATGGAAAATGGGGGCTTTTGAGGGATACTTTGGGAATTAAAAACCTTGCCTCCAGCAACTGTAACTACCAGCTAGCAAGTGCTGTGCATCTGCAGGGATTGGGTGAGGAGTTATGACTTAATGTATCATGAGTATGAAGGTACGTGTCCAGAGTTAAGAACTTAGCGTTGCTTCAGGTGCACATATTTCCGGATAATTTGTTTGCTATGAGACACTGATATGAACCATTAACCAAACTGTAACAGCAACCCTTGGGGCTTTTTTTGGTGACAGTGGCAGCACAAACAGGCCTGGGTGCTTAGGGGTATTTTTCAGGTCTGTCACACTTGGTCATTTCCTGGTTTGCTATAAAGGCCTTTGCTTCAAAATGGGACGGCAGCAAAATCGGGGGTGTCAATAAATCAATTTGGAACCATGCAACCAATTTTAAAGGGGGGGGGGGGGGCAAGTTGGGCACAGAATTACACAGGGGCAGACATCTATGAATAAACAAATTTAACTTATGCGTGGCTATCACAACAAATGTAATTTTTATCCAATACTGCCAAATGTTCATTTTACAATTTCTCTTATCATCACAGTTAAATCTTACAGACTACTAATAAAACCATTTGTAAGATACGGAAAAATCCTGTGTCGAGCCTGTTCACGCATGACCATCCAGGATAGATTAAGCAAGGCAGCGTGACTACCCTCCAAGCAAAACAGGACAAATATATTAACGCTGCTGCTTTCGTTCACACTAGAGATCTGGTAGAAAACTTCAGTTAGTCGTAATCAGTGCCGACCAGAAAAACTGGAAAATGAACTGCAGCTCTGTTCACATGTTTAAGGGTTGAGCTGCATGTGTGGAAGCTGGGCCTTTATATTCCTGCGCTTGTTTTTAAACATGGACGCTCACTAACGGAACAGCCCATAGAGCTTACATAGCAACCGGAGAGGGTAGGAGGGGCCAGGCCATAGAGCTTACATAGCAACCGGAGAGGGTAGGAGGGGCCATGCCATAGAGCTTACATAGCAACCGGAGAGGGTAGGAGGGGCCAGGCCATAGAGCTTACATAGCAACCGGAGAGGGTAGGAGGGGCCAGGCCATAGAGTGTGCATAGCAACCGGAGAGAGTAGGAGGGGCCAGGCCATAGAGCTTACATAGCAACCGGAGAGAGTAGGAGGGGCCAGGCCATAGAGCTTACATAGCAACCGGAGAGGGTAGGAGGGGCCAGGCCATAGAGCTTACATAGCAACCGGAGAGAGTAGGAGGGGCCAGGCCATAGAGCTTACATAGCAACCGGAGAGGGTAGGAGGGGCCAGGCCATAGAGTGTGCATAGCAACCGGAGAGAGTAGGAGGGGCCAGGCCATAGAGCTTACATAGCAACCGGAGAGGGTAGGAGGGGCCAGGTCATAGAGTGTGCATAGCAACCGGAGAGAGTAGGAGGGGCCAGGCCATAGAGCTTACATAGCAACCGGAGAGGGTAGGAGGGGCCAGGTCATAGAGTGTGCATAGCAACCGGAGAGAGTAGGAGGGGCCAGGCCATAGAGCTTACATAGCAACCGGAGAGGGTAGGAGGGGCCAGGCCATAGAGTGTGCATAGCAACCGGAGAGGGTAGGAGGGGCCAGGCCATAGAGCTTACATAGCAACAGGAGAGGGTAGGAGGGGCCAGGCCATAGAGCTTACATAGCAACCAGAGAGAGTAGGAGGGGCCAGGCCATAGAGCGTACATAGCAACCGGAGAGGGTAGGAGGGGCCAGGTGGTGAACCCAGGCAGTTAACAGGAAACAGCCTCTGCTGCGCATGCTGAGGGAAAAAGAGCTTGCTGCCCATCATATTTATTTTTTTAAATGTTTAATTAAAATTTACATATTATGTATTACAAATTTTTACAATCCGCTTCTCATATGAAATCTGATGATTGTTAATGAAAATACCATTGGGGAAGTTTTATTTTGCCTTCAAAAGGCTGATATTCCCCATTCATTTTAATGGGAGCGCCAGTGTTTTGCCCTCAAGCATGTGCAGTAGAGGCCTAGATCAGCTGAAGGTTAAATATGCATGTCTATAGAACAGCCCAGACTGTAGTCAGTGCGATTGACAACCTAGTGACCAATCATTTTCCACAGAGTGTAGGGTCACACCTGTGGTGGCCAATCAAACTCCTCTTTGGGTGAGTGCTACCACACGCACCTGTCATGCTAATTAGATGTAAAGTTATTTATTTGTGTTTTTAACCCTACCAGGGTGCATTTCAGCTGAAATCCAGCCACTCTGGATGGCTTTACAAGTGCACACATATGAACATAATATGGAGCACACAATTCATCACACAAAACAGTTGAGACAGAGAGACGCACATCTCTACACATCAAATCAGATACACGTTCATGTATGATGAGAACCTCTGAGATATGAAGTCATAGGGAAGGAAGGTTGTATGGAATTGGAATGTTTCTGCAGTAACCTAGGCCAATTTAAAGAATTGGAATTATTTCATTAAACATATTAGTTATATTATGTACTGACATAGCTCAGGAGGTAAGAGCGATTGTCTGGCAATCGGAGGGTTGCCGGTTCAAACCCCGCCCTGGGCATGTCAAAGTGTCCTTGAGCAAGACACCTAACCCCCAACTGCTCTGGCGAATGAGAGGCATCAATTGTAAAGCGCTTTGAATAAAAGCGCTATATAAATGCAGTCCATTATGTATTTTTAAATAAACTACTTTCATTTTACAGCCATAAAGCTCAGTTTAAATGGACCCATAATCAAGCCAGCAGTACTCAGGCCCATTAGAACTGCTTTTTCTGCATCTCCTTTCAGTGACTATCTATCTTTGGTTTCCTTTTGTGAACCGTTTGATTTTATTCTGGCCCACATCTCTGTAAAGCTGTTTTGTGAAAGTGCCCTTCATAAAAATCACCATACAAGTAAAACTGGACTGAATTTAAGACACACACAAACACATGGCAACACACATGCTCACTCACCCGTGTGTGTGTGTGTGTTAAAGAGTCTCTATGACACTGACCTTTGCCTCTTCCTCATCTTCTTCTTCTTCATTCTTGGCCTGGCAACATACCCTCACTGCAAACATTACTTTGCCTCCAGGTTTAAAAATGATGATTTAAAAGTTATTGCAATGATGTCAGAAAATGACATAATTATGGAGCTGACATACTGTAAAACAGAGCAAACATGGCAATATGGCATTCTGCCGCTCCATGTAGCACAGAGGCACACGCATCCCTCACGCTACAATAATGCGCAAAATACGAGGCTGTTGCATCCCTACGTGCCTTGTTTCCTCTGATAAGCCATTAGTGCTGTGATATGTGCATTACGAATGACAGCCAGCGTCCTAATGAATTTCAGCCTGAATTCTGCACTGTGATTCAGCATGCAGATGCACAACATGACTGGGCCAGCATGCATACCCACAACATGCACTGGGCCAGAATGCACACCCACAACATGCACTGGGCCAGCATGCATACCCACAACATGCACTGGGCCAGTATGCATACCCACAACATGCACTGGGCCGGCATGCATACCCACAACATGCACTAGGCCGGCATGCATACCCACAACATGCACTGGGTTTGAGCATGAAATGCACAGCACTTTTCCATGTGTGTGTAAATGTGTTTGTGTATGAGTGTGTGTGTGTGTGTGTGTGTGAGTGAGTGTGTGAGTGAGTGTGTGTGTGTGTGTATAAACAGGTGAAGCTCCTGCAGATGAAACCAGAATAGAGGATTCAATTTCCCCTGCAGCACAGAGGATTACAGTTTCCACATCATTCTGTGCATCAGCTGCTGCTTTGAGAATACAACAGGCTGGAGCTGACCGGTGTGTTAATGGTGTGCACACATTCAAAGCAGAGATGAGCTGGTAATAATAACCTGCCACATAGGCACACTCTCCCCAGTCATGTCTGAGAAGAGCGTATCAGACTGCAGGTAGAAGGAATGCTGTTTCTGTGGCTTGAGCCATAGTGGAGACGTTTTTGTAGTTTCTGTTAAGCAACATTGCTAAGTGATAGCGACAGTGTCCACATCGTGTTGAGCATGGTGTGAAACTTCCATTCATAAAGCCCACCGTATCTCCCTGGACCTGCAAGGACAGACTGAAGTTTTCAGGCTGCAGTTTAATGTTTATGATGAACAGCATGTTGCTGCATGTTGCGTGTTGTGTGCTGTGTGTTGCATGCTGTGTATTGCGCGTGGCGTGTTGCATGCTGCATGTTGCGTGCTGTGTGTTGCGTGTGGTGTGTTGCATGCTGTGTGTGGCGTGCTGCCTGTTGCGTGTGGCGTGCTGCATGTTGCGTGTGGCGTGCTGCATGTTGCGTGTGGCGTGCTGCGTGTTGCGTGCTGCGTGTTGCGTGCTGCATGTTGTGTGTTGCGTGCTGCATGTTGCGTGCTGTGTGTTGCGTGCTGCATGTTGCATATTACGTGTTGCGTGCTGTATGTTGCATGTTGCGTGCTGTGTGTGGCGTGCTGCCTGTTGCGTGTGGCGTGCTGCGTGTTGCGTGCTGTGTGTGGTGTGCTGCGTGTTGCGTGTGGCGTGTTGCGTGCTGTGTGTTGCGTGCTGCATGTTGCGTGCTGTGTGTTGCGTGTTGCGTGCTGCATGTTGCGTGATGTGTGTTGCGTGCTGCATGTTGCGTGCTGTGTGTTGCGTGTTGCGTGCTGCATGTTGCGTGCTGTGTGTTGCGTGTTGCGTGCTGCATGTTGCATATTACGTGTTGCGTGCTGTGTGTTGCGTGTTGCGTGTGGCATGCTGCGTGTTGCGTGCTGTGTGTTGCATGCTGTGTGTGGCGTGTTGCGTGCTGTGTGTTGCCTGCTTTGTGTGGCATGTTGCGTGTTGCGTGCTGTGTGTGGCGTGCTGTGTGTTGCGTGCTGCGTGCTGTGTGTGGCGTGTTGCGTGTGGCGTGTTGCGTGCTGTGTGTGGCGTGTGGCATGTTGCGTGTTGCATGTGGCGTGCTGCGTGTGGCGTGTTGCGTGCTGCGTGTGGCGTGTTGCGTGCTGTGTGTTGCATGCTGTGTGTTGCATGCTGCGTGTGGCGTGTTGCGTGCTGTGTGTGGCGTGCTGCGTGTGGCGTGCTGTGTGTTGCGTGTGGCGTGTTGCGTGCTGCGTGTGGCGTGTTGCGTGCTGTGTGTTGCATGCTGTGTGTTGCATGCTGCG
>NC_049201.1:87713157-87743157 GCF_013347855.1 Anguilla anguilla
TACCTCATTCCCTCAGTAAAAATAGAAAGTTTTTTTGTGCAACTTAATTGGTTTTTATTGAAAGTTTTTCTGAATCAAATGATCTGACTTCATCAGAAAACAATCAAGCACATTTAATCTTCAGGTTCCTTCAGGACATTTGAATAAGTGCTAAATTATATCTATAGAGAGATGGACAGACAGATGTATTCAAGACAGAGAGGGAGAGAGAAAAAGAGGAAGAGGGAGACAGAGACAGAGAGGGAGCTCACACACATGCTTGTCCATTTGAAAACAAAAGCCGAACAGAGCGTGGAACTGTATGTAGTGTTGCTTTAAAAGTAATGATGCCCTAAAGCTGTTATTGATTAAAACTGTTGTTCTCTGCATGTCCAGTCAGTGTGATTTAATAAAGCTGAATGCCTGCTGAACGTTCTCTAACTGGGTGTTCAGCTCAGTGTCTTTCTCAGTTGAAATGTCCACAAAATGCACTGATGCCAATGAATATGTCCACTCTTTCCCAAAGACAGATGTCACAATAGCCACAACACGACCAATAAGAGCAGCTATAGCCACAACACGACCAATAAGAGCAGCGATAGCCACAGCATGTCCAATAAGAGCAGCGATAGCCACAGAATGACCAATAAGAGCAGCGATAGCCACAGCACGACCAATAAGAGCAGCGATAGCCACAGCATGTCCAATAAGAGCAGCGATAGCCACAGCACATCCAATAAGAGCAGCGATAGCCATAGCACGTCCAATAAGAGCAGTGATAGCCACAGCACGACCAATAAGAGCAGCGATAGCCACAGCATGTTCAGTAAGAGCAGCGATAGTCACAGCATGTCCAGTAAGAGCAGCCACAGCCTGTCCAATAAGAGCAGAGATAGCCACAGCACATCCAATAAGAGCAGCGATAGCCACAGCATGACCATTGAGAGCAGCGATAGCCACAGCCTGTCCAATAAGAGCAACGATAGCCACAGAATGACCAATAAGAGCAGCGATAGCCACAGCATGTCCAATAAGAGCAGCGATAGCCACAGAATGACCAATAAGAGCAGCGATAGCAAAAGCACATCCAATAAGAGCAGCGATAGCCAAAGCACATCCAATAAGAGCAGCAATAGCCACAGCATGTCCAATAAGAGCAGCGATAGCCAAAGCACATCCAATAAGAGCAGCGATAGCCACATCATGTCCAATAAGAGCAGCGATAGCCACAGCACATCCAATAAGAGCAGCGATAGCCACAGCACGTCCAATAAGAGCAGCGATAGCCACAGCACGTCCAATAAGAGCAGCGATAGACACAGCATGACAAATAAGAGCAGCCACAGCCTGTCCAATAAGAGCAGCGATAGCCACAGCACATCCAATAAGAGCAGCGATAGCCACAGCCTGTCCAATAAGAGCAGCGATAGCCACAGCCTGTCCAATAAGAGCAGCGATAGCCACAGCCTGTCCAATAAGAGCAGCGATAGCCACAACACGACCAATAAGAGCAGCGATAGCCACAGCATGTCCAATAAGAGCAGCGATAGCCACAGAATGACCAATAAGAGCAGCGATAGCCACAGCACGACCAATAAGAGCAGCGATAGCCACAGCATGTCCAATAAGAGCAGCGATAGCCACAGCACATCCAATAAGAGCAGCGATAGCCATAGCACGTCCAATAAGAGCAGTGATAGCCACAGCACGACCAATAAGAGCAGCGATAGCCACAGCATGTTCAGTAAGAGCAGCGATAGTCACAGCATGTCCAGTAAGAGCAGCCACAGCCTGTCCAATAAGAGCAGAGATAGCCACAGCACATCCAATAAGAGCAGCGATAGCCACAGCATGACCATTGAGAGCAGCGATAGCCACAGCCTGTCCAATAAGAGCAACGATAGCCACAGAATGACCAATAAGAGCAGCGATAGCCACAGCATGTCCAATAAGAGCAGCGATAGCCACAGAATGACCAATAAGAGCAGCGATAGCAAAAGCACATCCAATAAGAGCAGCGATAGCCAAAGCACATCCAATAAGAGCAGCAATAGCCACAGCATGTCCAATAAGAGCAGCGATAGCCAAAGCACATCCAATAAGAGCAGCGATAGCCACATCATGTCCAATAAGAGCAGCGATAGCCACAGCACATCCAATAAGAGCAGCGATAGCCACAGCACGTCCAATAAGAGCAGCGATAGCCACAGCACGTCCAATAAGAGCAGCGATAGACACAGCATGACAAATAAGAGCAGCCACAGCCTGTCCAATAAGAGCAGCGATAGCCACAGCACATCCAATAAGAGCAGCGATAGCCACAGCCTGTCCAATAAGAGCAGCGATAGCCACAGCCTGTCCAATAAGAGCAGCGATAGCCACAGCATGTCCAATAGCAGCAGAGACATGTGGAGATTATTTGAAAAGCCTGAAGAAAGCATTGAAGAAGTGATTACAGTAAAACAGCCGGGCCATTCCGGGGCAGGGGAGGGGCTGAGCTGTCATCACTAGATCTGACCAATCATATGGCTTCGCTGGGTGAACAGCAAACAATTCTCATGAGACCAATTATGGTGAGTAGAGTCATCTAATTATGTCAAGAGCACTCAGGTTTTATTGGGCCTGAAAAGACTCAGAGCCTGAGAGAAAACCCCTTTCTTGTTTCCTTAGTGAGTGCATTAGTACAGCTTGCATGAAAGCAAACTTGCAGGAAAATCCCCCTTTAATGTGGCACCACCAGCCTCTGCTTCCTCTTCCTGCATCCAGGATCACATGTCATGGATATTAGATATGTCACATTTAATGACTGGAACTATGATTTTAAGTTACATTCTCCATTACACAGGATATTCAGTAACCTGTGTGTTTGTGTCCTTGCACATCTGACAATGGGGTCATACGCATGTGTGTATTTGTGTTTGTGAGCTTGCATGTGTCTGTAGGTATGTGTGTCTGTGTGTATGTGTAGTGTTTCTGTGTGTCTGTGTGCATGTGTGTATGTGTGCAGTGTTTCTGTGTGTGTGTGCATGTGTAGAGGGGCGACATAGCTCAGGAGGTAAGACCGATTGTAACCCCGCCCTGGGCGTGTCGAAGTGTCCTTGAGCAAGACACCTAACCCCTAACCCCTAACTGCTCTGGCGAATGAGAGGCTATATAAATGCAGTCCATTTACCATGTGTGTATGTGTGCAGTGTTTCTGTGCATCTGTGTGCTTGCATGTGTATGTGTGTCTGTGTGTATGTTTGCATGCGTGCAGTGTTTCTGTGTGCATGTGTCTCTGTGTGCTTGCATGTGTATGTGTGAGAGTGTCTGTATGTCTGTGTGTATGTGTCTGTGTGCATGTACATGTGTGCATGTGTGCATGTGTGACTGTGAGCATGTGTGCAGTGTTTCTGTGTGCATGTGTCTCTGTGTGCTTGCATGTGTATGTGTGAGAGTGTCTGTATGTCTGTGTGTATGTGTCTGTGTGCATGTACATGTGTGCATGTGTGCATGTGTGACTGTGTGCATGTGTGCATGTGTGACTGTGAGCATGTGTGTATGTGTCTGTTTGCATGTGTATATGTGTGTCTGTGTGCATGTGTGTCTGTGTATCTGTGTGTGTGTGTGTGTGTGTGTGTGTATGTGTATGTGTGTGTATGTGTGTGTATGTGTATCTGTGTGTATGTGTGTGTGTGTGTGTATGTGTATGTGTGTGTGTGTGTGTATGCATGTCTGTGTGTGTATGCGTGTGTATGTGTGTCTGTGTGTAGTCTTTAGCCAATATTGCTCACTTACATGACCCCAAATAGCTAATGTTAAATAAAAAATCTAAGAATGGCTTACCAGATAAAAATCACAGAAACAGAGTCTACCAAGCATGAGGTCCAGGCTGGGCCAAGCTGATTTATGCTGGTCTGCACTGGTCTGGTTTATGCTGGTTAGTGCTGGTCTGTACTGGTCTGGTTTATGCTGGTTAGTGCTGGTCTGGTTTATGCTGGTTAGTGCTGGTCTGTACTGGTCTTGTTTATGCTGGTTAGTGCTGGTCTGTACTGGTCTGGTTTATGCTGGTTAGTGCTGGTCTGTAATGGTCTGGTTTATGCTGGTTAGTGCTGGTCTGTACTGGTCTGGTTTATGCTGGTTAGTGCTGGTCTGTAGTGGTCTAGTTTATGCTGGTTAGTGCTGGTCTGTAATGGTCTGGTTTATGCTGGTTAGTGCTGGTCTGTAATGGTCTGGTTTATGCTGATTAGTGCTGGTCTGCACTGGTCGGGTTTATGCTGGTTAGTGCTGGTCTGTAATGGTCTGGTTTATGCTGGTTAGTGCTGGTCTGCACTGGTCTGTTTTATGCTGGTTAGTGCTGGTCTGTACTGGTCTGGTTTATGCTGGTCAGTGCTGGTCTGTACTGGTCTGGTTTATGCTGGTCTGTACTGGTCTGGTTTACGCTGGTTAGTGCTGGTCTGTACTGGTCTGGTTTATGCTGGTTAGTGCTGTTCTGCTGCTGGTGGACTTGCTCGTTTATTCCTAAAATAAATGCTCAGCTTTCCTTCACAAAATCACATGGTGCCACTCCAGTATCTTAGAAGTGCAATGTCTCATATGTGTGCATCTGAAATGTTGCTGGTTCTGTTCACACAAGAGCCATGAAGGAAAATTTCCATAAATCTTGGGTCCTGACCTGGCAAACTGGAGGAAATTCTTAAATGGAAAACTGACTTCTGTTCACACATAACAGTGACATGGAAAAGTATCGGAACATTTACGGGTTAAGATGCATGTGTAAAAGGGGCTCTAGATTGATATTTAGCTCACCTTTACCAGTGAATGTCACACTAACATGCTAACAGGCTAACACGCGAACATGCGGCACCCACACACCCCTGCTAGGGAAGTGCAGGATGAACGAGAGGGTGTTGCTGGGTAACGGACGTGCAATGTCACTGGAGGGCAGCTGGGCGAGGCTGTGTACAGGACTTTGTTTAAAACAGACCCTGCCAGTACTACGCATCTTAAGAATCACTGTCATTCAACAGCATTCGTTGAATAGAGTTATTATTCTTCATATTGATAATGGTTTATTATTATTAGTGAACAGTTGTGCTGCTTCTCCTTGGTGTACCACTGAATAAATATGAGCTGAATGAAGGTTTGACCCGCTCCGCACACCTGACAGTTTATTTTCTAATGAAAGGGCCCAGATCTCGGCGCAGGGACACTTCCCTGTTTGTTTTTAATAAGCATTTCCTGGAGAGACGGCTCACCTAATAAATCCGAACCCGGCTCCCCGCTCACGCGGGTGGGGCTTCTCCATAAATGCAAAGCACAAACAAATTAAAGCCAGAACGCGTCCCTGAGTTAATCTAAGTTTGTTTGCTTTAAGAAGGAGAAAGTGAGTGAAGAAGTGTTCACTTTATTTATTGGAATGTAGAGGATTTGCTGAGCCAGTGAGTCATGAGATTACATGCAGAGGGACCCAGGAGCAGTAGACCGCTCTCTCTCTCCCTCTCTCTTTCATTCTTTCTTTCTCTCTCTCTGTACCCCTCACTCTCTCTCTCCCTCTCCCTCTCTCTCTCTCTCCCTCACTCACTCTCTCTCTCTCCCTCTCTCTTTCTTTCTGTCCCTCTCTCTTTCTCCCTCTGCCTCGTGATCCACACCTCTCAGGTACCCCCCCCCCCCCCCCCCCCCCCCACAGGACAGCCACACCGACACGCATCACTCAAAAAGTCTGAACTATGATACTACGCTCTCCTTCTTCCATTGAGATGTTTAATTTTGCGTTGTTTTTAAAAAAATCCTGACAGATTTTATATTTTCCACTACTAGGGGATTTGGTACTGTCCATTGAAGACCCTGTTTCTAAATTATTAGTAAGCAGATTTACACCGATGAGTCGAGACAGAAAACTGCCTCATTAAAAAAAAAAACATATCTTAACATGCCTGCTCGCCATGACACTGGTACTGGGTGTACTGCAGGAATATGGGCATCATGGTTTGTTGTATAAGCAACTGCATGATCAGGTTAAAAGTTCCGTGTAATTTAAAGGTAAAATATAGCGGTGCAGGGATACATTGCTGCTGTGGATAACTGCAACACGGCATTCTGACTGTAACATTTAACACTGCACTCTGTAACGTAACACTGCACTCTGTAATGTAAAAATGCAAAATGACTGTAACATGTAACACCGCATTCTGTCTGTAACATGTAACACTGCACTCTGTTTGTAACGTGTAACACTGAACTCTGTCTGTAATGTGTAACACTGCACTCTGAGTGTAACATGTAACACTGCACTCTGTCTGTAATGTGTAACACTGCACTCTGAGTGTAACGTGTAACACTGCACTCTGTCTGTAATGTGTAACACTGCACTCTGTCTGTAATGTGTAACACTGCACTCTGTCTGTAACGTAACACTGCACTCTGTCTGTAACGTGTAACACTGCACTCTGTCTGTAACGTAACACTGCACTCTGTCTGTAACGTGTAACACTGCACTCTGTCTGTAATGTGTAACACTGCACTCTGAGTGTAACGTGTAACACTGCACTCTGTCTGTAACGTGTAACACTGCACTCTGTCTGTAATGTGTAACACTGCACTCTGTCTGTAACGTAACACTGCACTCTGTCTGTAACGTGTAACACTGCACTCTGTCGGTAACATGTAACGCTGCATTCTGTCTGTAACATGTAACACTGCACTCTGTCTGTAACAATCAATCAATCTAATTTTATTTGTATAGCGTATTTTTCAGCAGTCCTCACAATACGCTTTACAGACATGTAACACTGCACTCTGTCTGAAATGTGACATTGCACTCTGTCTGTAATGTGCAACACTGCACTCTGTCTGTAATGTCCAACACTGCACTCTGTCTGTAATGTGTAACACTGCACTCTGTCTGTAATGTGTAACACTGCACTCTGTCTGTAATGTAACACTGCACTCTGTCTGTAATGTAACACTGCACTCTCTAACATGTAACACTGCACTCTCTAACATGTAACACTGCACTCTCTAACATGTAACACTGCACTTTGTAACGTGTAACACTGCACTCTAACATGTAACACTGCACTCTGTCTGTAATGTGTAACACTGTACTCTGTCTGTAACGTAACACTGCACTCTGTAACATGTAACACTGCACTCTGTCTGTAATGTGTAACACTGCACTTTGTCACTTTGTAACAATCAATCAATCAAATTTTATTTGTATAGCGTATTTTTCAGCAGTTCTCACAATACGCTTTACAGACAACCTGTAACACTGCACTCTGTCTGAAATGTGTGACACCGCACTCTGTCTGTAACATGTAACACTGGACTGTATGTAGTTCTATGGACATCACTCAGGGCACTGAAGAGCAGAGATGACTTCTTTGAGGACATAATACCTGCTTTTCCCAGTGAACAATTTACCGGAATCACCTGAGAGAAGATACAACTAACACACAATATACTAATCCTCAGCACCATCTAGTGGCAGTTACAAACAAGTGCGCCTGGACTGCTACACAGTGCATGCTCCGTGGTGCACCTGGCTTTGCATATGACTCATTCAGACACACTGAGAACTGATGTACCTGTCAGACTGAAACAAGAGCACGTAGGACGGGTTTTATGTCAGCTACCTGTAGTGTCAGATTGAACAGCAATACCACCCACAAGGTGGTTATTAATTAGCACTGTGATGTTCTGAGCCCGATCTGCATCCAGTCTGTGTCCGGTCTGTGCCCAGTCTGTGCCCGGTCTGCGTCTGGTCTGTGCCCGGTCTGTGCCCGGTTTGCGCCCGGTCAGTGTCCAGTCTGTGCCCGGTCTGTGCCGGTCTGTGCCTGGTCTGCGTCCGGTCTGTGTCCAGTCTGTGCCCGGTCTGTGCCCAGTCTGCATCTGGTCTGTGTTCGGTCTCTGTCCTGTCTGTTCACAGTCTCTGTCCGGTCTGTGTTCGGTCTGTGTCCAGTCTGTGCCCAGTCTGTGTCCGGTCTGTGTCCGGTCTGTGCACAGTCTGTGTCCAGTCTTTACTCATATAAATTGTAAAAGTGATCACTGGATCCAAGGAGTTTCTGTCTCCAACAAGCACAATCTCAGCCTTAAAAATAGCACTTATTTTGTTCCAGGCGTGATGGCAGAATCGGATCACCTGTCATGAGGAGGGGCGGGGCTGAGCAGGTGACTCAGGATGTGATTAAAACACCCACGGGATAACTGTCAATCACATCGGGACTCGTGTCATTCTAAGGCTGAAATAGGCATTCTTACAGAGAGGAGAGGAGAGCACTCCCATAGAGCCCACTGCTAAAGAAACCAACAGTAAACACCTTCACAGGGCCAGGTCAATGCTCTAAGCTCTAAGCGGAACATTCTCCTGTATGCAGATAGGGTGTACCCACTGTAAGTTCTGTATACAGACAGGGTGCACACACTGTAAGTTCTCCTGTATACAGACAGGGTGCACACACTGTAAGTTCTCCTGTATACAGACAGGGTGCACACACTGTAAGTTCTCCTGTATACAGACAGGGTGTACCCACTGTAAGTTCTCCTGTATACAGACAGGGTGCACACACTGTAAGTTCTCCTGTATACAGACAGGGTGTACCCACTGTAAGTTCTGTATACAGACAGGGTGCATCCACTGTAAGTTCTCCTGTATACAGACAGGGTGCATCCACTGTAAGTTCTCCTGTATACAGACAGGGTGTACCCACTGTAAGTTCTCCTGTATACAGACAGGGTGCACACACTGTAAGTTCTCCTGTATACAGACAGGGTGTAGCGACTGTAAGTTCTCCTGTATACAGACAGGGTGCACACACTGTAAGTTCTCCTGTATACAGACAGGGTGTACCCACTGTAAGTTCTCCTGTATACAGACAGGGTGTACCGACTGTTTGTTGTCCTGTATACAGACAGGTGCATTGTATTTCCACGTTTGTATTCATTTCATGACTTGGCTCAAATTCAATCTGGCACAAACTTGTATGGTGAGCACGTGTTCCAACGCATCACCCTGGCAATGGTGAACAAGAAACGCATTGCCCTAGCAACAACAAACATGAAACTCATCTCCCTGGCAACGGCAAACATGTCAAACCTGAAACTCTTTAGCCTGGCAACCACGAACATGCAGTACACCACCCTGGCGATTCTGAATGTCGAAGGAAGTATTCTGAAAAAATCACTTCATGTATACCGGCGTTAAAATAGATTATTACCAAAGAGCTTGGGTTTGAGCTGAGGGGGATGGGCTGGGGGGGCAGAGAGGAATATTATCTCAGACACACACACAGGGCGGTTCCCCTTCCTGCAAGGGGGGTGGGCTTTCTTGTCCTGTGTGTGAAATGTCAAACATCATCAGAGACATTTTTGGGCCATGATTTACAGATGGGGCCTGTGTTTGGCTTTAGGGGTATACATGTGGGACTGTGCTTTTACACCCTCTCTCTGCATAAAACCCCATGTACTCACGGAGAGAGTAACTCAGTCTGTACTCACGGAGAGAGTAACTCAGTCTGTACTCACACAGAGAGTAACTCAGTCTGTACTCACAGAGAAAGTAACTCAGTCTGTACTCACACAGAGAGTAACTCAGTCTGTACTCACAGAGGGAGTAACTCAGTCTGTACTCACAGAGAAAGTAACTCAGTCTGTACTCACAGAGAGAGTAACTCAGTCTGTACTCACAGAGAAAGTAACTCAGTCTGTACTCAGAGAGAGAAAGAGTAACTCAGTCTGCACTCACACAGAGAGTAACTCAGTCTGTACTCACGGAGAGAGTAACTCAGTCTGTACTCACACAGAGAGTAACTCAGTCTGTACTCACAGAGAGTAACTCAGTCTGTACTCACGGAGAGAGTAACTCAGTCTGTACTCACACAGAGAGTAACTCAGTCTGCACTCACACAGAGAGTAACTCAGTCTGTACTCACAGAGGGAGTAACTCAGTCTGTACTCACAGAGAGAGAGTAACTCAGTCTGTACTCACGGAGAGTAACTCAGTCTGCACTCACACAGAGAGTAACTCAGTCTGTACTCAGAGAGAGACAGAGTAACTCAGTCTGTACTCACAGAGGGAGTAACTCAGTCTGTACTCACGGAGAGAGTAACTCAGTCTGCATTCACGGAGAGAGTAACTCAGTCTGTACTCACAGAGAGAGTAACTCAGTCTGCACTCACGGAGAGAGTAACTCAGTCTGTACTCACACAGAGAGTAACTCAGCCTGTACTCACAGAGAGAGTAACTCAGTCCGTACCCAAGACACTAGAAGGCTTCCCAACAGCTGCACAGTGGGCACAGGAAGTGTCATAATTGGCTGCCTGGGGCATTTGGTGATTTCCTGTATCTGATGTACTTCCTCAAAATCAAATATTTTTATTAAGTTGCTTCCAGGTTCTCCTCAAGTTCAGTACTTGTCATATGCTCTCTGCGCATCCCTGCTAAATCCATAAATGACCACCCAATTTATTTTACCTTCAAAATGATAATCTATAAAACAACTGTACGGGTAATCTGCCACTACACACGCTGTCATATGTTGAGCGGCATTCCTATGTGTAAAACCTGGAAATTATTAATTGGTTGATGCTGTTCAGTTATTTTCCATGATGACATATTTCAAGTCTTATTCCTTTTCAAGTGAACATTGTGATCATATTTTAACCCATCGACTAGATTATCGGTAAAAGTGATCCGTAAAATTTATCTAACGACAATGACGATAGGCCAGTTAATACTGTAATCACATAATTGCATATAATATTTAATTACCCGACACTTCTAAACATTACTATGCCCCAGAAGTCTGTGGAAATACCCAAATTGAAAAAAGCAATAATAACCGAGACAAAGCCTTAAAATACATAATGTCCTGAAAATTAATACATTAAAATAATAATAATAATAATAATAATAATAATAATAATAATAATAAAGTCAGTCCCGGGTCAGAAGCTGCTGTATTTTGTTTTCTCCCCACTTCCATGTTGGAGGTTAAATTACAGTTAAGGTGGAGCTGTACAAGGTGGAACCGGCTCCGCAAATATAGCAAGCTTTTTACAAAAAACCAGGAAGCGCTTCAATCCAGAGGCATCCTCCGCGTTACCGGGGAATCTTACGTACAGTCTTCTAAAGTCGGAGATGTGCACAAAAATGATAGCGCATTTTAACTAATGGGACTTTATCAATGCCAGGAAATAAACGATGATTTGATTTTATAGTTGAAATTCCGTTTAGAAAACATTATAGTCTGCTCTGTTCACTTAAGGAAATCAGATAAACTAAAAAAAAACACAGCAAACAACCGAAAATGTCGGATAGGTCGTTGACAGTTGTTGTTGAAGAGGTAGAAGTTCAGGACACTGAGATGACCGCTTGGATACGTGCGAACTCTGCCCGGCCGGTGAGTTTGGAGCGCTTCTCGCTGGATGGAGATACGTCTGACGGACAAGCTAGCCACGGGGCCTCACGGGACACCGGCTCCGATCATCGGATTCGGAGACCAATGAACGCGTTCATGGTTTGGGCAAAAGATGAACGCAAGAGGCTCGCTGTGCAGAATCCTGACCTCCATAATGCGGAGCTCAGCAAGATGCTTGGTAAGTCTAAAAAAAAAATCTTGCTTCAGTAAATTGCGACTCTGGCTCCCGTATTATCCTACACACGGAATTTACAGCTAACCATTACTGCTGCGCTACGCCCTTTGATAGATGCCAATTATAGCAATTAGTTCCCCATCATTAGTTTAATTACACACACTCATTATTTACACGTTACTTTTGAGTGGCATTAGGCCTACATCATAATATTTTAACACTGTAGTCTTTCAGAACTATGCTCCATTTATCAAAAAATGAGACTACGACTGACAAAAAGTGGACGAAGGTGTATCATTTTACAGGCTCTCGGAGAGCTAATCACACAGATGTTCATGGCCGGTTGGTCATTTCACTACAGCACTGGTCTGACCGACTCAGTTTGACAGAACGTTTATTTAGATAAACGATCTTATGTCTATTATTGATGGTAACTTGGAATAGCAGTGGCCGGGATGTAGGCTACCCAATCAAGAGCATTAAATCAGAAAGATTAATAGAAATAGAATTATTTTCAATAAGAATAATAGGTTAATAAGGTAAATTCTTAATTCAGCTGAATTGCGAGTTTTAAACTCGCGACGACCGCAAAGTTTACGCATGTTAATTCACTCTTCAAACGTCACATTTCACTAAATAGTGAAACAGATTCTCAGTGTAACAGGTCAACTGTGCACGAAGCAATCAAATAAATTCAGCCAGTACAAATACAGTGCTAATTCTTGCATTACTAATGCCATACACGCCATACAAGCTCTTGAAGGGAAACTACTAAAGCTATAATAGGTTACTGGCTAATTATGGTCTGTCTCTGCATATGCTTTTTTTTTTGAGCACTTCATATAAATTTCTTCATTGGGTCAAAAGCCATATAGCACCCCAGATTTATTATCCTTCTTTGAATCCTTCACTCTGTGATCATATGAACCTTTTCCAAATATCTCATTTGTTATCTTAGTTTATTATTAGTAGTGAATTCAATCAACAGCACACACTTCCAAAGGGTATGTCCCAGCCAGGGCTCTTCTGAATATTCTGAAAGCGTTGATGTAATATTGCAAAGCAGTTGTGGCTGGGTTGTTTTCGTATTGGAAACATTCAGCACGGGTTGCTTTGTATTTCAGGAGCAGCTGCAGGAGGTTAACTGTAGTATTATCTGCAGGTTTACTGTACTGCTCAGGTAAAATGTTAGTACATAACACACATTTAGCAGATGCCCTTATCCACAATGACATACAGCATGAGAGAGAAATCAGCATTTCTAACGCACTCTTAAGCCCTGGATTTCAGCCCAAGCACATTCATTACCACTATTTAAGACTTTCTGCTATAATTTAAACTCTCTATTCATGTAAATGAGGGTGCAGGCGACACACAGAAACACACAGGGCTGTAGCTCTGCACTATGAGCCTGCTATAGACACACAGGGCTGTAGCTCTGCACTATGAGCCTGCTATAGACACACAGGGCTGTAGATCTGCACTATGAGCCTGCTATAGACACACAGGGCTGTAGATCTGCACTATGAGTCTGCTATAGACACACAGGGCTGTAGATCTGCACTATGAGCCTGCTATAGGCACACAGGGCTGTAGATCTGCACTATGAGTCTGCTATAGACACACAGGGCTGTAGATCTGCACTATGAGCCTGCTATAGACACACAGGGCTGTAGATCTGCACTATGAGTCTGCTATAGACACACAGGGCTGTAGATCTGCACTATGAGCCTGCTATAGACACACAGGGCTGTAGATCTGCACTATGAGCCTGCTGTAGACACACAGGGCTGTAGACCTGCACTATGAGCCTGCTATAGACACACAGGGCTGTAGATCTGCACTATGAGCCTGCTATAGACACACAGGGCTGTAGATCTGCACTATGAGCCTGCTATAGACACACAGGGCTGTAGATCTGCACTATGAGTCTGCTATAGACACACAGGGCTGTAGATATGCACTATGAGTCTGCTATAGACACACAGGGCTGTAGATCTGCACTATGAGCCTGCTATAGACACACAGGGCTGTAGATCTGCACTATGAGCCTGCTGTAGACACACAGGGCTGTAGATCTGCACTATGAGTCTGCTATAGACACACAGGGCTGTAGATATGCACTATGAGTCTGCTATAGACACACAGGGCTGTAGATCTGCACTATGAGCCTGCTATAGACACACAGGGCTGTAGATCTGCACTATGAGCCTGCTGTAGACACACAGGGCTGTAGACCTGCACTATGAGCCTGCTATAGACACACAGGGCTGTAGATCTGCACTATGAGTCTGCTATAGACACACAGGGCTATAGATCTGCACTATGAGAGACACACAGGCCTGTCAATCTACATACTGAGCCATGCATTGGATCATTAAGAGAAAAGAAGTATGACTATGATCCATTTTGGCTATGACCTGGTATTCTTGTGGCTGATCCCGTGGGTAACTGAGTCTGTCAGCCTGGTCAGGCCAGTGGCACTCTTTTCCCGGAAAAAACTGGAACATCCCCATCTCCTTTCCACTTTACTCTATGTGACTGCATTTGGCTGTTGCCAGGCTTATTCACTGGATACTCATGAGCCTGAACTGGGCACGTCCAATGAGATTACAGAGTACAGGCCAGGAAAATGCACATTTCAGACTCAGTATTTTTGTATTTTGGAGGTTTTTAACAGACTGTAATGAGATTGCTCAGATGTGTGTGTGTGTGTTTCTCAGGGAAGGCCTGGAAGGGCTTGTCTGTGTTGCAGAAGAGCGCATTTGTGGAGGAGGCTGAGAGGCTCAGGGTGCAACACATGCAGGACTACCCCAACTACAAGTACCGCCCCCGCAGGAGGAAACAGCTCAAACGCACCTGCATCCCCCCCACAGCTTTGCCTGGCCCCGCCCTCCCCACCATTGCAACCTTCCGGAATCCTCTGTCCTCCGCTGCCACCTGCGACTCCTACCCCTACGGCCTGCCCACTCACCCAGAGATATCACCATTGGACACCGTGGACCATAGCCACTCCCCCTTCTACTCGTGCCCCTCCCCCTGTCCAGAGGTCCGAAACCCCGCCCATTTTAGGGCTCTGCCTCCCTACCCTACTGAAAGTTCCCTGCACTGTGATGGGACACGCCTCTGTCAGATCTCCCAAAGTGAGCCACACACCCGCCTGCCCCTGGGTGCGCCCTCGCCCCCTCCGGGGCACAGGGATTTGGGGGGGCTGGACTCCCTGGTCCATGCCCAGCTCCTGGGCGAGGTGGACCGGGATGAGTTTGACCAGTACCTGCATTCCCTGGAAGCCTACTCCACACCCTCTAGCTCCTGTTCCAGCAGCACCATGGAAACCAGCCTCATCTCTGTGCTGGCAAATGCCACAGCAACATGCTACAACTACAACCTCTCCTAAACCTGGCCTACTACAACTACAGCCTCTCCTAAACCCGGCCTACTACAATTACAGCCTCTCCTAAACCCGGCGTACTACAACTACAGCCTCTCCTAAACCCGACCTACTACAATTACAGCCTCTCCTAAACCCGGCCTACTACAACTACAGCCTCTCCTAAGCCTGGCCTACTACAACTACAGCCTCCCCTAAACCCAGCCTAATACAACTACAGCCTCCCCTAAAACCGGCCTACTAAAATTACAGCCTCTCCTAAACCTGGCCTACTACAGCCTCTCCTATACCCGGCCTACTACAACTACAGCCTCTCCTAAGCCTGGCCTACTACAACTACAGCCTCCCCTAAGCCCACCCTACTACAACTACAGCCTCCCCTAAAACCTGCCTACTACAACTACAGCCTCTCCTAAACCCGACCTACTACAACTACAGCCTCTCCTAAAACCGGCCTACTACAACTACAGCCTCTCCTAAACCCGACCTACTACAACTACAGCCTCTCCTAAACCCGGCCTACTACAATTACAGCCTCTCCTAAACCCGGCCTACTACAACTACAGCCTCTCCTAAACCCAGCCTACTACAACTACAGCCTCCTAAACCTGACCTACTACAATTATAGCCTCTCCTAAACCCAGCCTACTACAACTACAGCCTCTCCTAAACCCAGCCTACTACAATTACAGCCTCTCTTAATCCCGGCCTACTACAACTACAGCCTCTTCTAAACCCGGCCAACTACAACTACAGCCTCTCCTAAACCTGGCCTACTACAATTACAGCCTCTCCTAAACCCGACCTACTACAACTACAACCTCTCCTAAACCCGGCCTACTACAACTACAGCCTCTCCTAAACCAGGGCGACTACAACTACAGCCTCTCCTAAACCGAATCTACTACAACTACAGCCTCTCCTAAACCTGGCGTACTACAACTACAGCCTCTCCTAAACCCGGCCTACTACAACTACAGCCTCTCCTAAACCTGGCGTACTACAACTACAGCCTCTCCTAAACCCGGCCTACTACAACTACAGCCTCTCCTAAACCCGGCCTACTACAACTACAGCCTCTCCTAAACCCATCTTACTACAATTACAGCCTCTCCTAAACCAGGGCTACTACAACTACAGCCTCTCCTAAACCCAATCTACTACAACTACAGCCTCTCCTAAACCTGGCGTACTACAACTACAGCCTCTCCTAAACCCGGCCTACTACAACTACAGCCTCTCCTAAACCCAACCTACTACAACTACAGCCTCTCCTAAACCCGGCCTACTACAACTACAGCCTCTCCTAAACCCAACCTACTACAACTACAGCCTCTCCTAAACCCGGCCTACTACAACTACAACCTCTCCTAAACCCGGCCTACTACAAGTACAGCCTCTCCTAGTCCCGGCCTACTACAGCTACAGCCTCTCCTAAACCCGGCCTACTACAACTACAACCTCTCCTAAACCCGGGCTACTACAATTACAGCCTCTCCTAAACCCGGCCTACTACAACTACAGCCTCTCCTAAACCCAGCCTACTACAACTACAGCCTCTCCTAAACCCGGCCTACTGCAACTACAGCCTCTCCTAAACCCGGCCTACTGCAACTACAGCCTCTCATAAACCCAGCCTACTACATCCACAGCCTGTCCTAAAGCTCATAATAAAAGCAGTGTAATGGTGTAATAGCTCACAGAGAGTAAATCTATGGCTATGGCATACTGAGGAAACACAACAGCATCTGTGTTTCAGAAAAGCACTGCAGTTTAAGGGTCGGCGTGTTCATCACGTGTCTCTAATGTTTCATGTTTCTGTTTAAGAACAGGGATCCAAACAACTCTTTATCTGAAACTTATTTTTTATTATGCCATTTTAATTGTTCAAAACTCGAAATATGGATTTTGTCACTGAACAATAACAAGAGAACATTTATTTTGAATATCCGACAGAACCTGGGTCAAGTGCACAATAGATTCATTTTAGTTTGTATTCCGAATGTCTTTAGGTTGTGTATTTATTACCAATTAAAAATGTATGTATATCCATAATAATGTAAACAAGTATTACTCACACCTAAAATCACATTACAAGTATCAAAACTTGTACTTGTACTCAAAAGTTATTTCCACATAAATGAAATATGTTTCTGTGAAGTTCTATTGTGAGATCTGTCATGGGGTCTGCTAACCTGGCTGCTTAAAAAAGTTCAACCCATCATTGCTATGAGTCATTTAAGCCTGGATTAAAAAACTATTCCAACGCTTCTCTGGAACTTTTTATGCAAGAGTATGAAACGATCAATATTGCTGGATGGGTACTGAAGTTATTTCAGTGTGTGTGGGGACTGAAGTGATCTCAGTGGGTGTACTTGCTAAAATAAGTGTGGTGCTCTTACAGAAGAGTCACAGGTAACTGGCCAGGCCTGTGTGTATGTCTTTGTCTATAGTCTGTGTGCATGTGTGTGCACACTTAAGTGTGTGTGTACATGTGTATTTGTGTGCATGCGTATGTGTGTATGTCTGTGTCTGTGTGTTTTTTTATGTGTGTGTCTGTGTGCGTGCGCATGCGTGTGTGTGTTTGTGTTGTGTAGAGGATATGCTGAAGCACTGTTTCCTGCATGATAAGGTGAATCTCTCAGTCAGGATGTTTGGGTCTCTCTGTCCTGCATTAAACCTACACTGAGAGGGACAGGAACTCTCTGTTCCTCTAACAGGAAACAAACTTACCTGATTACATCTGCTCTGATTTTAGGGGGCCATTTTAATGTCAGAGTCACAGAGCTAACAGACACTGAAGCACAGACACAGAGCTAACAGACACTGAAGCAGAGTCACAGAGCTAACAGACACCAGGCTAACAGACACTGAAGCACAGACACAGGGCTAACAGACACTGAAGCAGAGTCACAGGGCTAACAGACACTGAAGCACAGACACAGGGCTAACAGGAAGCCTGGATCAGACGTGTTCTTCCTGAGCTGTGTTCGGAGCTGTTCCGTGTGGTCAGAGCCTACACTTCCCTTTCCCCTCAGCCAAAATAATCACCGCACAGAGCCATTAACAGACCTGCCACCCCTGGGATTACTCCTCACCCCTCTCCCGCTTTTTGCGAACAGGCATATTCCCCCTCACCCCTGCCCTGCTCATTACAGACAGGTATATTCCCTCTCACCCCTCCCCCACTTCTTACAAACAGGTAAATTCCCCCTCACCCTCCCCCACTCATTACAGACAGGTATATTCCCCCTCACCCCTCCCCCCTCCCCCACTCATTACAGACAGGTATATTCCCTCTCACCCCTCCCCCACTCATTACAGACAGGTATATTCCCCCTCACCCTCTCCCACTCATTACAGACAGGTATATTCCCCCTCACCCTCCCCCACTCATTACAGACAGGTATATTCCCCCTCACCCCTCCCCCACTCATTACAGACAGGTATATTCCCTCTCACCCCTCCCCCTCTCATTACAGACAGGTATATTCCCTCTCACCCCTCCCCCGCTCATTACAGACAGGTATATTCCCCCTCACCCCTCCCCCACTCATTACAGACAGGTATATTCCCCCTCACCCCTCCCCCACTCATTACAGACAGGTATATTCCCTCTCACCCCTCCCCCACTCATTACAGACAGGTATATTCCCTCTCACCCCTCCCCCGCTCATTACAGACAGGTATATTCCCCCTCACCCCTCCCCCACTCATTACAGACAGGTATATTCCCCCTCACCCCTCCCCCACTCATTACAGACAGGTATATTCCCCCTCACCACTCTCCGGTCATTATGGACAGGTATATTCCCTCTCGCCCCTCCCCCACTCATTACAGACAGGTATATTCCCTCTCGCCCCTCCCCCACTCATTACAGACAGGTATATTCCCCCTCACCCCTCCCCCCTCCCCCACTCATTACAGACAGGTATATTCCCCCTCACCCCTCCCCCACTCATTACACACAGGTATCGCACACCTTTAAACGGCAGAGCAGACTGGATTATGTACTTATAGGGCTGTCGTGTGAACAGGTGTGAAACAAGGTGTTAATTAATGACGGTTTTTATTCTATTTTTAATGTAGCCTACTGTACCTCTTTTCCTCAGACTGTCTAATATTGCTGTTCTTCATACACTAGCTCTTCTGTGTGTAAGCCTCCTACACTGACCATGGTATTTAATCTAACAAGCACGTGATGATTTTACACATGAGCTGTTCCTCGATCTGAGTGACAGTCAGGCTTGCTTGCTTCCCTGTTGACCTTACAGGCAGCAGTGAACGTACAGCATCAGCACTGAAGACACTGCCCCCTGCTGTAGACTTAGACACACTGCTCCACACTATGCTATTGATAAAGCAGATGATCAGAGTGTGAACTCGTTGTACCATAGGTGGTTAGCAAATGTACTGTAAGACTTAGCCAAATGTGTATTCTAAACTGTTTCAGTAAATATGGACTTCATCATTAACAGAAACTGAGCAAGTGACCCCGCAGAAGTGTCTAAGTAATAACATGACACTACATCACACATTCTCTTACTGTAGGATACTGCTGTACACCACTGGGCTGGTCATACACCAACTGTCCCAGTTCATCTGTCAGAAAGAATATCAGCTACCCCTGAGTGAAGTTAGAGCATTTATTCCTGGCTCTGTAACGTGTGTATGATATGATATGCGTATTTGCGTGGATGTGGTTTCAGAAAGGGACAGAAAATAGATACAGTAAATATTTCACTCAAATAAAAAAGAGTGCATTATAAGTGCAAACCATCAACATATAAAAGAACTGGAGACAGCTTCCGCTTACCAGCTCCATGAATTCCTATCGGAGCTGTTCAATGGGCCATGAAGCCAGTCCATGGAGGTGGCCATGAAGCCAGTCCATGGAGGCGGCCATGTTTGACTATGGGGCTTTCGGCCCCAGAGCGTGCACACAGTACCTAAAGGTGAAGGGATGAATGGTAAATTAAAAATCTTATATCTTCTGCTGAGGAGCTCAGAAGAAAAAAAGTCCCTGGGGAGGAAATAGCCCAGTGTGAAGAAATTTTAAAATTTTAAAGTACTGCCAAAAATAGTATAATTTGGTCAGGGTAAATTCATAGTTTTGACTGGACTTCAATGAGGAAATTAGCTTTTTGGTACCTTACTAAACTGCAATACCTCGAGTAACCACTGGAGTTTATAAGCTACAGGGGGAATGTCGATCCCTTGCCCCCTGACGCAAACACATGCGATAAAGATGTCGGAAATACTTAAACATTATTAGTTATTAAGTAAAAATAACTTCCGCAACAGTATAACAAACATAAACACGATGTTCTTCAAACAGTCCACAAGGTGGCAGTACTACGACAGGATATCAATACTACCCAGTGAAAACGGGCCTGGGGCATCAGAATCATGCGAATACTGCATGAACACTACACATTTTGACATATGAATTTGTACCCACAAAACGAGTAAGAGATTGACAATACGTAACGGTACAACATTAATAAGTTGTGCATTCACCAGAAAATATGGCCATCACGAGGCAATCAGGGTCGCCACAGCTTAGATTGAGGGGGGAAATATTTAAATACCACCCAACCTATTAATTACAGTACTATAGAAGAGAACTTACTATGTCGTCCATGCACAAAAACACCCAACTAACGTAAACAGTTTAGCAATAGCAACTTCTGTAGAACCCAGGAGCGCCGGCAACGCTGCGGAAACAAACTCAAACTAAACCAGTAACGCTTCAGCCAAACAGGGCGCACCTCACACAGCGCTTGCGTGAAGCTGGGGATTTTGCACACCTGCCAAGCATTTATGCCATTTGGCGACCACTTGCTGGTATTTAATAAAAATGACTATAGGAAATTTGATTGATTCATAGCACGCTAGCCTAGTATATGTCAGGATGGCCGAGCGGTCTAAGGCGCTGCGTTCAGGTCGCAGTCTCCTCTGGAGGCGTGGGTTCGAATCCCACTTCTGACAAAGTAATCTTTTGTGCATAGGAAATAGCGTATTCTCTATTCGCATTGGGCTCCCAAAAATAGAAACGAGTAACCAAAAATTACCCGCGATGACGTGGGTTAGAATACAACGCAAATCGCGCATTTTTTTAAAAAGCACGCAACTAAACGCTGTTAAAAAGTTAACTAACGATGTCAGATATGACCTCAGATATGACAGTTTGGTACGAGTAAAACCGTCATATATTAAAAGTGTCCATTTGCATGTATAATATAAATCGATAAGTTTTATTGTGCAATCTTGTTTGTTTCTTTAATCCTTCAGAATGGTTTCTTTTTTTAAATATTCTAATTCAGTGTTCAAAAACGTCATTGCTTTCAATTACCATTAGTGATTGTTACATGAATGTTCAGCTTTTACATTCTAATGACATATAATAGTAATCAATCAATACTGCGCGCTTGTTTATAATAAGGTTTATTTACATTGTAGGCTACTGATTCAGAACATTGCTAAACAGCAAATCTCATTTCCAGCTTTTTATCCGGTTATGAACATTTTCTATTTTGAAACATATCCATCATGGAAACAATTTTTTAAAAAGAATTAAATACAACAGACGGCATCTGTTATGGTATATTTTAAACAGTGCCATAGCAGTCTAAAATGCTTTCCAGATGATCACAATGACAACAATAATAATACATTAACTTGCTAGCTGAAACAATGTTAATATTTCTTTACATTTAGTAACGTTACCGTACTTATCCGTAGCTAGCCAACTATACGGCAAGGAAAATTCGCTTGTTGTAACTTTTCCCCAGTTATCATTCAGTGAAATTTTCGGTTATCTTTACCTACAGAAGCAGGAAAATAAAACAGCGATTTACCTTATTTAAGATTCGCGCGTCTCTCAGCCAGAGACAGTCGAGCAAGCGATTGGTTAACTCTGGGTAAATTCCTGGTAGACATACGCGCCCTGATTGGCTAGCGGCATCGATTCTTGGTAGTGAACGGGGATTGGATCTCACTACCAAGAATTACAGAGACTCACGGCTTCCTCGGGGCGCCATTTTCCTACATTTTTTCAGTGGGGTTTGTAATTCAGAAAATATTTTTGCGAGCTTGAGTAATTGAATTAATTTCTGTATCAATTTCTGTATCAACAACCCATTTTAAATGGTCCTGTACAAAAACATATTGGTTTATCTTACCCATAGGCTTACTGTAATGTAGTTTTAGGTGCAAGGACTCTGCATATAAAAGGTTTTAACTCCTGCCACAGTGTCCATTCATGCTCCAAAAGACCCAAGGCTCTGTTTGTGTTATTGTAAACCTGCCTATTGACCACATGGGGTATTTAAATATACATTCTCAGCTGCAGTTGTGGCTGTTCGGGAGATTTAAATGTTTCAGGGTGACCGAGTGTTTTTTCTTCAGCCGAAAGCCTGTTTGTTTGTGTTGTGTCAGAGTCCGCTTGATTGGCCGAAAGGCCCCTAACAGTTGTTAGCGATTGGTACAGATGGCTCAAGCTTTAATCCTCTTTCCTGTCAACTCTTCCCTGTCAGCCCATATGGACTCATGCGCATGCTATGCTAACCGCCTGACTGGTGTCACTATGGGACAGTAGCTCAGCAGTAACTGGCTGGAATGGGAGTCACTGCCAGGCACACAGAATGGGGGGGGGGGGAATGCAGAACTGGTTTTATCATTTTATCATTAAGCTGTAAACGCACCCTGGCAGGGCATAATATCGTCGCTTTGGATAAAAGCATCTGCTAAATAAATGAATGTAATGTAAGTATATCTTTTCCCATAGATGGTTTTAAAATGAAAGGGACACGTAAGTGTTAGCATGAAACACACGTAGGTGTTAGTGTGGAACACACACACACAGGTACAGTAGGTGTTAGCGTGGAACACACACACACACACACAGGTACAGCAGGTGTTAGCGTTGAACACACACAGGTACAGCAGGTGTTAGTGTGGAACACACACACAGGTACAGCAGGTGTTAGCGTTGAACACACACAGGTACAGCAGGTGTTAGCGTTGAACACACACAGGTACAGCAGGTGTTAGCGTTGAACACACACAGGAACAGTAGCGTGTTAGCGTTGAACACACACAGGTACAGCAGGTGTTAGTGTGGAACACACACACAGGTACAGTAGGTGTTAGTGTGGAACACACACACACAGGTACAGTAGGTGTTAGCGTGGAACACACACTCGTATAGTAGGTGTTAGTGTGGAACACACAGACACAGATACAGTAGGTGTTAGTGTGGAACACACACACACAGGTATAGTAGGTGTTAGTGTGGAACACACACTCGTACAGTAGGTGTGAACATTGAACACACACAGGTACAGCAGGTGTTAGTGTGGAACACACACACAGGTACAGTAGGTGTTAGTGTGGAACACACACTTGTATAGTAGGTGTTAGCGTTGAACACACACAGGTACAGTAGGTGTTAGCGTTGAACACACACAGGTACAGTAGGTGTTAGCGTTGAACACACACAGGTACAGCAGGTGTTAGCGTTGAACACACACAGGTACAGCAGGTGTTAGCGTTGAACACACACAGGTACAGTAGGTGTTAGCGTTGAACACACACAGGTACAGTAGGTGTTAGCGTTGAACACACACAGGTACAGTAGGTGTTAGCATTGAACACACACAGGTACAGTAGGTGTTAGCGCTGAACACACACAGGTACAGTAGGTGTTAGCGTTGAACACACACACACAGGTACAGTAGGTGTTAGCATTGAACACACACAGGTACAGTAGGTGTTAGCGTTGAACACACACAGGTACAGTAGGTGTTAGCATTGAACACACACAGGTACAGTAGGTGTTAGCATTGAACACACACAGGTACAGTAGGTGTTAGCGTTGAACACACACAGGTACAGTAGGTGTTAGCATTGAACACACACAGGTACAGTAGGTGTTAGCGTTGAACACACACAGGTACAGTAGCGTGTTAGCGTTGAACACACACAGGTACAGTAGGTGTTAGCGTTGAACACACACAGGTACAGTAGCGTGTAACATGCGAGCCGTCTCTAACTCTCTCGCCTCCAGCCCCGGTCTGAGCAGCAGCAGCAGATCGTGAGCAGGAGGGGGTGGATCCTCTCTGCAGATGAGTCATTAAGCACAATCCCCTGCACAAGCTTCTTACAGGGGGAGACAGAAGAGCAGATTACAGCTCCAGGGCCAGTGTGTGTCTCGCTCACAAACGCTCGGAATTCAGCTGGAACTTCGCCATTCTGGCCACAGTCTTCCTCAAAGACTCTTCCTCTTCTGTTTGTCTCCGCTGATCACGGCTTTCTACCGCAGAGCAAAGTAATATGCAGGTAACAGCAACCAATCAGAAATCACATGCAAATGCATCACCACTGTGTGGCAGGGCTGATCAACAAAGAGTTTCAGTCACTGGTTGTGTTACAGGTGAATTTGTGTTACAGGTGATTTTGTGTTATCAGTGATTTTAGGTTGAAGATGATTTTGTGTTACAGATAAATTTGTGTTAAATGTGGTTTTGTGTTGAAGGTGATTTTGTGTTACAGGTGGTTTTGTGTTAAATGTGGTTTTATGTTAAAGGCGGTTTTGGGTTACAGGTGGTTTTGTGTTGAAGGTGATTTTGTGTTACAGGTGATTTTGTGTTAAAGGTGAATTTGTGTTAAATGTGGTTTTGTGTCACAGGTGATTTTGTGATGGGTGATTTAAGATTAAGTTAATTTATTTAAAAACAGGGACAATGCACGTTAATAAACAAAATGTAAAATGTGCCATTAGGGCTTATTTTCATCTGTAGGCCTCAGTCAGGCTGATGGAAAAACATCAGAAGTCATGACATAATAGCAATATTCCTGTGAGGATATGACTGACGTTGCTTCAGCGAGGGAAATGTGATCTTGTTTTTGGCTGGACCGCAAGAGCGGGGCCAGCCCTACAAACGCAAATGTCTGTGACTGACTGAGTGACTGAGTGAGTGATGAAGTTACACCATTGGTTGGCTGAGTTATATGAAGTTACACCATTGGTCGGCCAGAGAGGTCCAGCCATATACTAGGTTTTGACCTGGTCTTGTTTAATAAGTGTCAGAAAATGCTTAATAACCGAATATTAACAAATGCAAAAGTGTTCCAGTGCAGCTGAACTGCAAATTAGCCGATATGAACGTCATATAACGGCTCGCCAGAAAACGTTTTTTTCCCGGCTGTTTTTATGCAGGTGTGCAGATTGTAAACCATAATCATGTTTTCACACAGTACCAATATGCACATGGAGTATCAGGCCAGCTGGGATGGTAATGCAAGTTGCCATGGTAACCAGTGTTTATGAATACAGAAATCACCCCTCTGGCTGTGGAAACACTGACAGCAAATCTTATGAATCATTTCGGTTATATTTTTATTTCTGAGATTAGCTCCAACTGTAGTCTCATTTATCACATTTAAACAATGTTATTTATTTTTATGTTATTTTAGCAAATCCGAAGGAACATGCTATTAAATTAACAATTCAATCAAAATGTACAACTTTAAACAGCATGTGAAAGACAAATATATAGGTCTTATTTCATGTGACGCAAGGTTGTTGAGTTTAAGAACCACCAGCCCTCCATCAACCCACAGATACCCATTTAAAACCAGCATTGCTGGAACATGAATACCCATTTAAAACCAGCATTACTAGAACATGAATACCCATTTAAAACCAGCATTACTAGAACATGAATACCCATTTAAAACCAGCACTGCTGGAACATGGATACACACTTAAAACCAGCATTGCTGGAACATGAATACACACTTAAAACCAGTATTGCTGGAACATGAATACACATTTAAAACCAGCATTGCTGGAACATGAATACCCATTTAAAACCAGCATTACTGGAACATGAATACCCATTTAAAACCAGCATTACTGGAACATGGATACCCATTTAAAACCAGCATTACTGGAACATGAATACCCATTTAAAACCAGCATTACTGGAACATGAATACCCATTTAAAACCAGCATTACTAGAACATGAATACCCATTTAAAACCAGCATTACTAGAACATGAATACCCATTTAAAACCAGCATTACTGGAACATGAATACCCATTTAAAACCAGCATTACTAGAACATGAATACCCATTTAAAACCAGCATTGCTGGAACATGGATACACACTTAAAACCAGCATTGCTGGAACATGAATACACATTTAAAATCTGCATTACTGGAACAGAAATACCCATTTAAAACCAGCATAAAACCAATCCCAGCATGTATTGGACAAGAGGTCAGAATACATTCTGGACAGGCTGCCAATCCATCACAGGGCACACACACCATTTACTGTCCATTCACTCACACACTCATACCTATTCCACTGTGCCACCCGAGCCTACAGCAGGGATACTGCCCCAGATCTGCCCCAGGGCTGGGACTGTTGATGGTTTTCAGGGCTGGGACTGCAGATGGTTTTCAGGGCTGGTACTGCTGGTGGGTTTCTTTTCCACCTGATAGTTAATTAATTGATTACAGGAACTGATTGAGCAGAGATTGAACTCGCCTCTTGTCCCAGGTCTAAATCAGTCCTGATTAGAGGGGAGGAATGAAAACCAGCAGCACTGCTGGCCAGGTTAGAGTGGTCCTGGCCTGTAGACCCCAGACCCACCTGGCAGGTTAGAGTGGTCCTGACCTGTAGACCCCAGACCCACCTGGCAGGTTAGAGTGGTCCTGACCTGTAGACCCCAGACCCACCTGGCAGGTTAGAGTGGCCCCTGACCTGTAGACCCCAGACCCACCTGGCAGGTTAGAGTGGCCCCTGACCTGTAGACCCCAGACCCACCTGGCAGGTTAGAGTGGCCCCTGACCTGTAGACCCCAGACCCACCTGGCAGGTTAGAGTGGCCCCTGACCTGTAGACCCCAGACCCACCTGGCAGGTTAGAGTGGCCCTGACCTGTAGACCCCAGACCCACCTGGCAGGTTAGAGTGGCCCTGACCTGTAGACCCCCGACCCACCTGTCTGATGGCCGTCTCTGGCATGTGAAACATCACGTGATCACATCAACGTCTAATCAACTCTGAGAGAATCCATTTAATAAACTCTGCCAGAGTAAAACTAGCACTGAGCATTTTACTCTGCACAGCTGTAGTAAAGACAAGGGATACCAAGCAGGGTGTTCCTGTGAGAGAGCATGAACGTGCATGTGTGTGCATGTGCAGGGGTGATTGAGCATGCGTGTGTGAGCGTGTATGTGCATGTCTGTGCATGCCTGTATGAGCGTGCACATACATGCATGTGCATACATTTATGCAATAAATAATTTTAGTGTTATTAGATATTTTTCAAGTATGTTATTAGACTGGTGAGTTGTAAGATGTTTTCACAGTGTGTTACGAGACATTTTCATAATCTGTTAGCAGATGCGAGTCCTTGTGGCCGTTGCAGTCCTGCGTAGGGTGCTGTCGCTGACTGGAGAGGCGCTGAGGGTGATTACGAAGGCTTTGCTTCTATCCTTAGCCTGGCAAGCAGCTGATTAGCGGCAGGAGAGCTTCTGAACTCACAGCTAACTAGCCTGCTGCCACTCCCGCTGTATGGAACAAACACTGTGCGTGTGAGGACCTATTAGCCTGCTGTCACTTCTGCTGTATGGAACAAACACTGTGTGTGTGAGGACCTTTCCCCAAAAAGAGAAATTCTATAGGGGGTGACCTCATCATCTGGATCATGTTCCCAGACAGAGTGAGTATGTGATGTATGTAAGTGTGTGTGTGTATTTTTCTGAGTGAGTATGTGTGCGTGTGTGTGTGTGTGAGTGCATGTGCATGTGTGTGTGTGTGTGTTCATAGTGGCAGGACTCAGTGTGTGTGACAGTGTTAATATGTACATACAGGTCCCTGTATTCTGAGGAATATTTACACACCTGTAAATATCACGCTGTGTGCTTGAGCTGTGCATATTTATAAAGATAAATGCTGTCCCAGAATTATGGGCTATCTGAATACTTTTGAATGTGGTTTATTTATATGTATAAAAGATAAGAAAATTAAATGAAATTTAAATGAAAGAATGCCTTTTTATTGCATTGTAATGGCTTATCTTAATATATGCCCAACAAGGCCTAAGAACCGGACATGCAATCTGCAGTCTGCATCCAGGACTGTTTAAACCCTGTGTGGTGAGGCCTGGTTTTATACCGTTAAGTCTGGTTGGGTCAGGTTAGCCCTGGTTTGGCCTGGTTAGGTCTGGTTAAGCTAGGTTAGGTCTGTTTAGGTCATGTTCGGCCTGAATAGCCATGGTTAGGTCAGGGTAAGCATGGTTAGGTCTGGTTAGGCCCAGTTAGGTCTGTTTAGGCATGGTTAGGTCTGGTTAAGCTTGGTTAGGTCTGGTTAGGCTCAGTTAGGTCTGTTTATGCATGGTTAGGTCAGGGTAGGTATGGTTAGGTCTGTTTAGGTCATGTCCGGCCTGGTTAGGCATGGTTAGGCCAGGGTAGGCATGGGTAGGTCTGTTTAGGTCATGTCCGGCCTGGTTAGGCATGGTTGGGCCAGGGTAGGCATGATTAGGTCTGGATGGCTGCATCTATATCACCTGGTACTTGTTGGTACCTTTATCTATGGTCTCTCCTCTACTTTCATCTTGTACAGAAGTTAATAGCTGACTGTGCTGATAATGTTAATCATATAGTAGTCAGATAACATAGTGAAAGCTAATAAACAGATTATTGCTAAGATGGTAAGTGGGAAATATGGTAGTCATGTGGCATAAGAGTGTATAAAGTATAAGATTTGTTGTTTTAATACATTTATGAAGTGAATCAATGACAGGATTGCCTGAAGATTTTTCAGAATAGAATGTGTCTCACTTGCTGGGTGAAAGCTCTGGTCTTTATGAGTAAGACAGACGGAATAACTGACTTAATGGCATATGTGTTGTAAAAACAAAAATCTGTGAGAGATGAGAGCAGGTGGAAAACTTGGGGACTGACTGTTTCCTGAAGTCTCAGATGCAGCCCTGATTGGGCCCCTGGCTGGTTTTGGCTGCCGTGGCAACCTTAAGGGAGATTAGGTTATCTAATAAGCTTTTGCTTCTGGGTCAGATGTGGGCTGCTGTGCTTCTTTAGCACCAGAAGGTGCGGGCGTCTCTCAGATGTTGCATTTATTGCACTGCTGCTCTGCTTCGAACATGGCACGGCTGTTTCCTGGGATATTTCTACCGTTTGTTTACTCTTCCAGGGTGACAGGGCGCTTTCTCCTGCTCCTGAAATAGCAGATCTTTGAACTCTTATTCTGAAGCTCGCTGTCCTACAGGGGAGCGTATTTATAGCCATGCAGCTCTGGGGATGCTAAAACCCAACCTGCTTCACACCTCTGTGTGCACATCCTCTCTACTCTCTTACCTTCTTCTCTACCCACAGTAAACATCAATCAAATTCAATCAAATTTTATTTGTATAGCGTATTTTACAACAGTTGTCACAATACGCTTTACAGACAACCCTAGCCTAAACCCCCACAGGAGCAAGCCTAAGGCAACAGTGGCAAGGAAAAACTCCCTGTGGCAGATGGGGAGAAACCTTGGAAGGAACCAGGCTCAAGGGGGAAACCCATCCTCCTCTGGTCGGCTCAGGGTGCCGACTGGTGACCAGCATGTCAGCCAGTTTATGCACAAGATAAGATATGTGATGTGGCTCATATGATGGGTGGGGCCGGGTGGCGGTGATGGGGAACAGCAGGTGGCGGCAGATGTGGGCAGGGTGGAGGCAATGATGAAGGAGGGGCTGGACCGCAGAGGTGGGGGAGACCAGACGACTCTCAAAGCATACCAAACATGTCTGGTATGTCTCAGCTACTGCACTCACAAATGATTTACTTTCGTTGAAACAGAAAATGCTGTTTTGTGATGGCAGACCTAAACAGAGAATAGCAGTGACCAAAGAAAACAGAAAGATTTATATAAAAACAATACTGGGAAACTAGTTCATCCATTTCTAAATATGCTATGCTCATTAAATGGCCTGCAATGCCACCAAAACACTGCTAAGATGAAGGAAGGAGAAAT